>NW_027590324.1:415000-467000 GCF_964213995.1 Mustelus asterias | reverse complement strand
AAGAACATAAGAAATAGGAGCAGGAGTAGGCCATCTAGCCCCTCGAGCCTGCCCCGCCATTCAATAAGATCATGGCTGATCTGAGTGAATGTGTAATGTTTCAAGTGCTCATCCAAATGCTTTTGAAAGGTTGTAAGGTTTCCGACCTCCGCTGCCTTCCCAGGCAGTACATTCCTGATTCCCATCACCCTCTGAGTGAATGTTTTTCTCAACTCTCCTCTGAATCTCCTGCCCTTTGCCCTAAAACGATGTCCCCTCATGATTGACCCCTCAACCAAGGGGAACAGCTGTTTCCTATTCACCCTGTCCATACCCCTCATAATCTTACACACCTCAATCAGCCTTCTCTGCTCTAAAGAAAACAATCCAAACCTATCCAGTCTCTCCTTATAGCTCAAATACTCCATCCCAGGCAACTTGCTGCTGAGCCTCCTCTGTACCCCCTCGAGTGCTATCATATCCTTCCTCTGGTGTGGTGACCAGATCTGGACACGGTACTCCAGCTGTGGCCTAACCAACACTCTGTACAACTCCAACATTAACTCTTTGCTCTTCTACTCTGCGCCATGACTGATAAAAGCAAGTGTCTCATCTGCCTTCTTTACCACTTGATTCACCTGCTCTGCTGCCTTCAGGGATCTGTGAATAATTTCCCAAGATCCATATGTTCCTCTGAGCTCCCCAGTGTCCTGCAACTCATTAAATGCTCCCTTGCCTTGTTACTGCTTCCAAAGTGCATCACCTCGCACCTATCAGGGTCAAATACCATCTGCCACTGCTCTGCCTATCTGACCAACCCAGCGATATCTTCCTGTAACCTACAACCTTCTTCACTATTAACCATCCTACCAATCTTGGTGTCATCTGGAACCTTGCTTATCATTGCCCCCACATTATCATCTGTCTCATTTATGTGTAACAATAATAAGCCCCCCAGCACGGAGCCTTGTGGTGCACCACTGGACACCGGCCTCCAGCCACTCAAACAGCCTTCCAACACCACCCTTTGTGTCCAATTACTAAACCAGTTTCCGATCCATCTCGCCAAGTTTTCCTGAATTCCGTGTGCTTCCAGGATGGTAAATCTTTGGAATTCCCTATCCCAGAGGGCTGTGGAGGCTCAGTCATCGTTCACAGACTGAGATGGATAGGTTTCTACTGATTAAACATATTGCAAAGTTTCACCATCTGTGACCCCTTGTTCCAGCCTCTCCCCCCCCCCCCCGCCCCGTCTCCCCACCCCCTCAGCTCCTCAGCTGGAGGAAACAACATCCCTGTATTCAGTCACTCCAGCCCAGTCAGAATTTATACATTTCAATTCGATCCCCTCTCATTCTTCGGAACTCCAGTGAATACAGGCCCAGTCGACTCAATCTCTCCTCATACGACAATCCTGCCATCCCAGGAATCAGTCTGGTGTGCCTCCGCTGCTCTCCCTCTATGGTAAGTGCAGCATTTCATAGTTACAGAGACAAAAACTGTCCACAATATTCCAGGTGTGGTCTCACCGAGGGCCTGTACAGCTGCAGTAAGACATCCTTGCTCCTTTCCTCAAGTTCTCTTGCAATGAAGGCCAACATATCATTTGCCTTCCTAACTGTTTGCTGTAGCTGCATGCTTGCTTTCAGTCTCTGGTGTACTAGGACACCCAGGTCCCTTTGTATCTCAACATTTCCCAATCTAGCACCATTTAAATAACCCTCTGCCATTCTGCTTCTCTGTCCGAAGTAGTTAAATTCACGTTTGTCCACGTTATACAGCATCTGCCACGCACGGTAGCACAGTGGTTAGCACTGCTGCTTCACAGCTCCAGGATCCCGGGTTCGATTCCCGGCTCGGGTCACTGTCTGTGTGGAGTTTGCACATTCTCCTCGTGTCTGCGTGGGTTTCCTCCGGGTGCTCCGGTTTCCTCCCACAGTCCAAAGATGTGCGGGTTAGGTTGATTGGCCAGGTTAAAAATTGTCCCTTAGAGTCCTGGGATGCGTAGGTTAGAGGGATTAGTGGGTAAAATATGTGGGGGGAGGGCCTGGGTGGGATTGTGGTCGGTGCAGACTCGATGGGCCGAATGGCCTCCTTCTGCACTGTAGGGTTTCTATGTTTCTATTTATCCATTCACTCAATTTACTGAAGTCACTGTGAAACATTTTAACATCCTTCTCACTCCTCACATTCCCAACAAGTTTCATGGCATCAGCAAACTTGGAAATATTATTTTTGGTTCCCTCATCCAAATCATTGGTGTACATCTCGTGTGTGTCTCAATGTCAGCTCGGAAACATGTACAGCACAATCCCATCCTGTTTCTGTCTTTCTATGGCTCTGTATCTGTATATATCTCTCTCTGAAATTAGAATAAAGAAAATTACAGCACAAGAACAGGCCCTTCGGCCCTCCAAGCCTGCACCAACCATGTGTGAACTAAAACCCCCTCCCCTTCCAGGGACCATATCCCTCTATTCCCATCCTATTCTTGTATTTCTCCAGACGCCCCTTAAAACTCATTATTGTATCTGCTTCCACTACCTCTCCCAGCAGCGAGTTCCAGGCACCCACCACCCTCTGTGTAAAAAACTTGCCTCGTACATCTCCTTTAAACCTCGTCCCTAGCACCTTAAACCTGTGCCCCCTAGTAATTGACTCTTCAACCCTGGGAAAAAGCTCCTGACTATCCACTCTGTCCATGCCTCTCATAATCTTGTAGACTTCTATCAGGTCACCCCCCTTGCCTCCGTCATTCCAGTGAGAACAAACCAAGTTTCTCCAAACTCTCCTCATAGCTAATGCCCTCCATACCCGGCAACATCCTGGTAAATCTTTTCTGTACCCTCTCCAAAACCTCCACATCCTTCTAGTAGTGTGGCGACCAGAATTGAACACTATATTCCAAGTGCGGCCTAACAATGGTTCTATAAAGCTGCAACATGGCTTGCCAATTTTTAAACTCAATACGTGTGGCATCAAAAGTTTGCTTATTACCTAAATAACACTGACAACATTTCAAAACCGCTCCATTGTCGGTGAAACACTTTTGGAAACCCTAAAGCCATGAATAGTACTTTAGAAATGTCCATCCCCAAGTTGCTGTGAGGACATTCAGAGTCAGTGTGTGACTTGGGTCAAAGACAGACCAGCGAGGTCTCTCCCTTAATGGCATTGAGTGACTCTTTAGCTTTTTTATGATGAGCAGAAACCTTTCATCTCTCTTGTGTCTAATTCATTCCAATTCTGTCCCTGACATGAATCAGTTGTGACTTTCTGTAGGAGCTGGAATGTTCTCTCTGGCGACAGCGAATCCATTGAGAGGAGGATCAGGTGTGACCTTTCTCTCCTGGAATCCATCTTTCCTGTTTGTGTCTTGTAGATTGTGTGTGGAGAGAGCAGAGGGAAAAGGCTGAGTGGATTTGTAATGAACAGGGGTTTGCTTTCATTCACAAACTGGAGCTGAAGCCAACGTGTGCAGATGTGAAGAATGGAGATCAGAAAAGGACCATGGGTAGAATTGGAGACTATTCTGCCCATCCAGATGTGCTGTCTTTTTGGAAGAGAAATCGAGTTAATCTCTATTTACAGAGGGAGAAGGGATTCCTCCTCCATTCTATATCTGTTTAGTTTTAGGCTGTCTGAGTGTGAGTGTTAGTGTGTGTGCATATTTTTTCTCAATCTGCCTGTCTCTCAGTCCCCCTCAATAAATATTCATCTAACCCAGCACATGGTCCAATGAAATATCAATCCATACATGGTATTAATGCAGTGAGAACTCAGAAAGGGTTGATTGTAGTGTCCACCGCAGCATGGTGTAATGTAGTATTCACTGAGACAACTGAGCGTATAAACAGCGACTGGGTTGAGTGCAGTGATAACTGGGAAAGGAGCTAATGTCCGGGATTCTCCGGCTGTTCACTCGTGGGGAATTCTCTGCTCTCGTTCCCCTGCCTCTGGTTTCCTGCTAGCGTGAGGTGACTTCAATGGGAAATCCCATTGACAGCGACAGGACCAAAAACTCCCTCTGCGAGTGAACAGTGTGTCACCTCTCACTGCCCAGAAAGCTGCTGAGGGGAGACTGGAGGATCCCAGAAACTATGTTAAAAATAGTCATATTGGCAACAGCAGGAAATTATTACATCCCAAACTCAGTAATATTCACAATGATATTCTCCAATCAGCTGAAGGGCAGAATTTACTGATACAAGACCCAGATTGTAATAACTGAGAGAGGTTTAGGGCAGAGATTACTGATACCAGGCCCAGATTGTAATAACTGAGGGAGGTTTAGGGCAGAGTTTACTGATACCAGGCCCAGATTGTAATAACTGAGAGAGGTTTAGGGCAGAGTTTACTGATACCAGGCCCAGATTGTAATAACTGAGAGAGGTTTAGGGCAGAGATTACTGATACCAGGCCCAGATTGTAATAACAGAGAGGTTTGGGGCAGAGTTTACTGATACCAGGCCCAGATTGTAATAACAGAGAGAGGTTTAGGGCAGAGATTACTGATACAAGGCCCATATTGTAATAACTGAGAGAGATTTAGGGCAGAGATTACTGATACCAGGCCCAGATTGTAATAACTGAGAGAGGTTTCGGGCAGAGATTACTGATACAAGGCCCATATTGTAATAACTGAGAGAGATTTAGGGCAGAGATTACTGATACCAGGCCCAGATTGTAATAACTGAGGGAGGTTTAGGGCAGAGTTTACTGATACCAGGCCCAGATTGTAATAACTGAGAGAGGTTTAGGGCAGAGTTTACTGATACCAGGCCCAGATTGTAATAACTGAGAGAGGTTTAGGGCAGAGATTACTGATACAAGGCCCAGATTGTAATAACTGAGAGAGGTTTAGGGCAGAGATTACTGATACCAGGCCCAGATTGTAATAACTGAGAGAGGTTTAGGGCAAAGATTACTGATACCAGGCCCAGATTGTAATAACTGAGAGAGGTTTCGGGCAGCGTTTACTGATACAAGTCCCAGATTGTAATAACTGAGAGAGGTTTCGGGCAGCGTTTACTGATACAAGTCCCAGATTGTAATAACTGAGAGAGGTATCAGGCAGAGATTACTGATACAAGTCCCAGATTGTAATAACTGAGAGAGGTTTAGGGCAGAGATTACTGATACCAGGCCCAGATTGTAATAACTGAGAGAGGTTTAGGGCAGAGATTACTGATACCAGGCCCAGATTCTAATAACTGAGAGAGGTTTCGGGCAGAGATTACTGATACAAGGCCCAGATTGTAATAACTGAGAGAGGTTTAGGGCAGAGTTTACTGATACCAGGCCCAGATTGTAATAACTGAGAGAGGTTTAGGGCAGAGTTTACTGATACCAGGCCCAGATTGTAATAACTGAGAGAGGTTTAGGGCAGAGATTACTGATACCAGGCCCAGATTGTAATAACTGAGAGAGGTTTCGGGCAGTGATTACTGATACCAGGCCCAGATTGTAATAACAGAGAGGTTTAGGGCAGAGATTTCTGATACCAGGCCCAGATTGTAATAACTGAGAGAGGTTTCGGGCAGAGATTACTGATACAAGTCCCAGATTGTAATAACTGAGAGAGGTTTCGGGCAGAGTTTACTGATACCAGGCCCAGATTGTAATAACTGAGAGAGGTTTAGGGCAGAGATTACTGATACAAGGTCCAGATTGTAATAACTGAGAGAGGTTTCGGGCAGTGATTAATGATACCAGGCCCAGATTGTAATAACAGAGAGGTTTAGGGCAGAGATTACTGATACAAGGCCCAGATTGTAATAACTGAGAGAGGTTTAGGGCAGAGTTTTCTGATACCAGGCCCAGATTGTAATAACTGAGAGAGGTTTAGGGCAGAGTTTACTGATACCAGGCCCAGATTGTAATAACTGAGAGAGGTTTCGGGCAGAGATTACTGATACAAGTCCCAGATTGCAAAATCTGAGAGAGGTTTCGGGCAGAGATTACTGATACAAGGCCCAGATTGTAATAACTGAGAGAGGTTTCGGGCAGAGTTTACTGATACATGATCCCGGCAGGATTTACTGTTTGATAATCCAGCTGTTTGGCCCCGTTATGAGCACACCTTCCATGGCCATCAAGTCCGGAAGTCGGCCTTGAACCCTTGAAGAATGAGAGGCGACCCCATTGAAACAGACTTAAAATTATTCCAGGGTGTGACAGGGTGGATGTAGATTGGATGTTTCCCCTGGCTGGTGAGACTAGAACCAGGGGACACAATCTCAGAATCAGGGGCAGACCTTTGAAGTCTGAGATGAGGAGGAATTTCTTCACTCAGAGGGTGGTGAATCTTTGGAATTTTCTATTCCAGGGGGATGTGGAAGCCCAATCATTCAGCATGTTCAAGACGCAAATCGATTGTGTGAAATAAAATAGGAATATGTGTGTGTGTGTTTGTTTGTGTGTGTGTGTGTGTGTGTCTGTTTGTGTGTGTGTGCATGCGTGTGTGTGTGTGCATGCGTGTGTGTGTGTGTGCGTGGACATGTTTCGGTGTGTGTTTATTACTGTGTGCGTGTGAGTGTTACTGGGTGAGAATATCTGTTTCTGTGTGTTTTCATAGAATCCTAGACTCCTCCAGTGCAGAAGGAGGCCATTTGGCCCATTGAGTCTGCACCGACCACAATCCCACTCAGGCCCCATCTCCATAACCCCATGCATTTACCCGATCTTGTCTCTCTGACGCGGAGAGACAATTAAGCACGGCCAATGCACCCTAACCAGAACGTCTTTCAGACTGTGGGAGGAAACCGGAGCACCCGGAGGAAACCCACGCAGACAAAGGGAGAACGGGCAAACTCCGCACAGACAGTGACCCAAAGCGGGAACCGAACCCGAGTCCCTGGCGCTGTGAGGCAGCAGTGCTGTGTTTTTGATGTGTGTGTGTGTGTTTCTGTGTGTTTGTGTGTTTATTGTGTGTGTGTGTTTATTGTGCGTGTTTTATGTGTGTTTGTGTGTGCGTGCTTTGTGTGTGTGCGTGTTTTGTGTGTGCTGGTGTGTGCGTGTTTTGTGTGCGTACGTGCCCCATGATCTGTTTGAATGCTGGCGCAGGATCGATGGGCCAAATGGCCTACACCTGCTCCTATTTTCCTTTGAGATTTAAATACATTGACACACATGCACGCTGACACACACACACAGAAAGATACGCACAGTGTTGACGTATTTATTCACCACTTAATGTGACTGAATGCTACACATCCCAGTTTACCAAAGACACACAATATTCAGCAGCATTGTAAACAGCGCAGCTGGAAACATCAAATTGGGGATTTGGTTTGAAAAAGGGTCAAAGCCTCTCTTGCTAAAGGCTGTTTGTCTATTGTGCTGACAGTGATACACTGCCATCCTCTGCTGCCTGCTGGACATTGCTCCAGCCGCAGAGAGAGTGAAGTAGATCAGAAACTCACTGGGAGAGAATGCAGCTTCACACAGTATCCATCCAAAATGACAGGAGCATCAGCACACACACAAGCTCCGTGTGGAGACTGAGAGGGGCTCAGTGTGGAACACAAACCTTCACACTGAACCTGGAAGGACATTGATAAAGAGTTTAAAACAAAACTTCAGCAAATGTTTTGAAACATTTTGGTCCGTGGAAAAGTGCAGTGTGTAAAAAGCTGAAGATGTTTCCATTTCACATCTTCCTGCTTTGGGGAAATGGGAGTTATCTTTGCATTCACAAGGATATGGGGAGGGAGATGTTTGAATGGACATTCAGCTTTTTGGGTGATTAAAGTGTTAATTTGTTTCCAGAAGCTGTTTACAGTGATTGTCCCGAGAGATTGTATTGTTTCAGTGATGTCGACGTCTCCAATACTTCAGACAGAGGAAGGAAACAATATACAAAAGGAAAGATTGGGGGAATCACTACATTGAAGGTGTGAGGCCTCATCACTCTCTGTCTGGTTTTGTTCTGAAATCTTTACATTTTTAAACACTGAAACCTCTTGCCCTTGTTGGGAATATCACTGCGGTTTGAGAAAAGCAAACACTGATCCCACACTAAACACCTCCCCCCCCAACACAGGACTGAGCAGAGAGTGTGAAATGTGACTGGTGTCAGAGTGGATTGTCAAACAGAAGGGATTTGAAAAATCTCTAAATGATTCATTGATTAAAAACTCTAACATTAATGTCCCGCATCATAAACATCTGCTTCATTATTGTATCTTTCTTTTACAGATCAAGTGATGGGTTGAATTTTGGACGTTGTAGATTTCCCTCAGCTGATTATTAAGATTCCTGATTGACACAAATACAATATCTGCTGTCGGTGACCCCAACAGTGAAATTCTCTCAGTTTATCATTCTGAATCTGTCACTGAGACAATTGTGGGCGGTAGTTCAGTTTTCAGTGTGAAATGTAGAAGGTAACTTTTGTTGTAATGTAATTGTAGTCAGTAGTTTTCCTGTAGTTTAAATCTCAGGTATAAATTAATAACTTTTCTCGTTCCTTATTCACAATTGTTCATTTCCCGTGATGTTGAGCTCTGGTTTTCTCTTTCTGGTGTCTGGTACAGCTGTACAGATATTGGGCAGCTCAGAGAGTAGGGGTTCAGATCTCATTGTGAAGCTCAAAGGTCAGATTCACTTTTGTTAACTTTAAAATCAATTTTCCTGTCAAATATTCTCTGAATTTTTAAATAAATATTGAATGGAAAATTAAATCTGACTTTGCCAAACTCTCTTTCTGTATTTCTCTGTTAGTGTGTTTATGTGTGTGTCTCTCTGTCTCTATCTCTCTGTGTATCTGTGTGTCTCTCTGTCTCTGTACTTCTCTGGATCTGTGTCTCTCTCTCTGCCTCTGTGTGTATATCTCTCTATGTATCTGTGTGTGTCTCTCTGTCTCTGTCTCTGTGTTTCTCTGTCTCTGTGTGTCTCGATGCTAAGGGCCTAGTATTTCAGGCTCTGACCTGAACCCACAATCTCTCTGACTCTGAGCGAAGATGACTCCATTGAAGGTGTGAGGCCTCATCACTTTCTGTCTGGTTTAGTTTTGTAATGTTTACATGTTTAAACACTGAAACCTCTTGCCCTTGATAAGTTGGGTATATCACTGCGGTTTGAGAAAAGCAAACACTGATCCCGCACTAAACACCCCCCAACACAGGACTGAGCAGAGTGTGTGAAATGTGACTGGTGCGAATGTGGATTGTCTTTTAAAAGTGGGTGAGAAACACTTCATTTTCAAATCTTTACCCTGCTTCTGGAGCGTCTCAGATTCCACCTAATCTGCACATCTTTGGACTCTGGAAAGAAACCGGGGCACCCGCAGGAAACCCATGCAGACACAGGGAGAATGTGCAAACTCAACTCCCAACCGAGAATTGAATCCTGGTGCTGTGAGGCAGCAGTGCGAAACACTGTCCACCATGTCGCCCTATCCCATGTATTGGGACACGGTGAAAAGTATTGTTTCTTGCACGCGACACAGACAAAACATACCGTTCATAGAGTTCATTCGGGAGAAGGAGAGGAGAGCGTGCAGAATACAGTGTTGCAGTTACCGATAGGGTATAGAGAAAGATCAGCTTAATGTATGGTAGGTCCACTCAAAAATTAACATTCTGACCAAATACTAAAGCTTTCCACAAAACAAGGCTCACAAATTCAACACCACTTTCCTTTGTCCCCTCTCCCATCATGCTGTGTTCGGAGTCTCTGATCGATGCTAAGGGCCTAGTATTGGAGGCTCTGAGCTGAACCCACAATCTGTCTGATTCTGAGGGAAGATTACTGCCACTCAGATACAGCTGGCTGCAGTATCCCCTTGAAATATATCTGTTGTGTAAAGAGTCACATGTTTTTTTTTCACTGTGTCTGCTGTCCTTAAAGAACTATTGAATAATCTAAACATCCGCATTAATGATCACAGAACAAGGCCAACATGGGGGAATCGAGTATCAGGTTTAAAAGTTTGTTTATTAGTGTTACAAGTAGGGTTACATTAACACTGCAATGAAGTTACTGTGGAAAATCTGTAGTCGCCATGCTCTGGCGCCTGTTTGGGCAACTTGGGGAGAATTTAGCATGGCTGATACAACTAACCAGCGCATCTTTCGAACTGTGGGAGGAAACCGCAGCACCCGGTGGAAACCCACGCAGACACGGGGAGAATGTACAAACTCCACACTGACAGTGACCCAAGCCAGGAATCAAACCCGGGTCCCTGGCGCTGTGAGGCAGCAGCGCTAACCACTGTGCCGCCCCTCATCGAAACATTGTGCAGTTGTGGAATGCACAGGATAGGAGGGATGTGATAGCACTGGAAAAGGTGCAGAGGAGATTCACCAGGATGTTGCCTGGCCTGGAGAGTTTTAGTTCATAGAATCATAGAACCCCTACAGTCCAGAATGAGGCCATTCGACCCATCAAATCTGCACGGACTCTTACCCAGGCTTACCCCATAACCCCACGTATGTTCCCGCTAATCCCCCTAACTGATACATCGTGGGACCCTCAGGGCAATTTTGCATGGACAATGCACCCGGAGGAAACCCACGCAGACACGGGGAGAATGTGCCAACTCCACACAGACAGTAACCCGAGGCCGGAATTGAACCCGGGTCCCTGGCGCTGTGAGGCGGCAGTGCTAACCACTGTGCCACCGTGCCGCCACTCAAACTGAAGAGAGATTTTATAGACTGAGGGTGTGATCTTACCACCTGTTGACGCCACACTCCCGCTCAGCGAGGTCGGAGAATCTGGTGACCAGCCAAATCTCCTTTCACTGCAGTGGGATGGGAAAATCCTGCCGGCCTGAACGGTGATAAGAATCCACCCTGGGGTTGTTTTCCGTGGAGCAGAGGAGGCTGAGGGGGAACATGATGGAGGTGGATAAGATTATGAGGGACATCGATAGAGTAGACGGGAAGAAAGCTTTCCCCTTGGTGGTGGGATCAATGACCAGGGGGTATAGATTTAGGGTAAGGGGCAGGAGGTTTACAGGGGATGTGAGGAAAACCTTTTTCACCCAGAGGGTGGTGGGAGTCTGGAACTGTCTGCCTGAAAGGGTGGTGGAGGCAGAGACCCTCAGAACGTTTAAGAAGTGCTTAGCTATGCATTTGCAATGCCAAGGCTTACCAGGCCGTGAGCCAAGTTGGGTGATTTGTCTTTGACCGGCACAGATGCAATGGGCCGAAGGGCCTTTTCTGTTCTCTGGACCTCCATTGCTAAAACACAACCTCACTGACCCAGCTTCTGGTCATCCATCCAAATCTCTCCCTCCGCAGCTCGGGGACAAATCCTGCCGCGCAATCTTCCTTTGAAGTGGCTTTGGACATTTCATTCTCCATGAGGACTTGTCCAGACAGTGGCTGCTGTTGTTGTGTTTGTCTCAGTGTCAGCTCAGAAACATGGACAACATGTTAGAAATGGCCGTCTCCCAGAGAGTGAGAGGACAGGGCAGGCTTTGAGCGAGGCCTGGGCCTCTCCCTGAAGGACACAGGGCCACCATTGTGCTTTTTGCTGACAAACAGAAAGCTTTCACCCCTCTCTCTCTCTCTCTCGTGTCTCATCTCACTCACATTCTGCCCCTTCCATTCACTCATGCTGCTTTCTGGAGGAAGCTGCCAGCTTTATCCGCCACAGAGCATCTGCCAACAAGAACGTCAGATGAAACCTTCCAATCCCCAAGTCCCTCTTTCCTCTCTGCTCCTCGCTGTCTTTACGGAGGAAATGGGATGGGAAGCTGATGGGAAAAGATTTGCAGGGCTCCAGGGACAAGGTGGAGCAGTGGGACTGGCTCGATTGCTCGAGCAGAGAGTCGACACCAGCTGAATGGGCTGAATGGCCTCCTTCATTCTGTGGCTATTCTATGGTTGACACACAATAGATAGTCAATATATTTTCCCAAAGGGGAGTCTAAAACTAGAGGGCATGGGTTTAAGGTGAGAGGGGAGAGATACAAAAGTGTCCAGAGGGGCAATCTTTTCACACAGAGAGTGATGAGCGTCTGGAACAAGCTGCCAGAGGTAGTAGTAGAGACGGACACAATTTTATCTTTAAAAAAGCATTTAGACAGTTACATGGGTAAGATAGATGTAGAGGGATATGGGCCAAATGTGGGGAATTGGGACTCGCTTAGGGGTTAAAAGAAAAAGGGCAGCATGACAAGTTGGGCCAAAGGGCCTGTTTCCATGCTGTAAACATCTATGACACTATGACAACTTGTCATTTGGGTCTCAACTTCAAGTTTCTAGGTGTCCAGATCACCAACAACCTGTCCTGGTCCCCCCATGCCGACACTATAATTGAGAAAGCCCACCAACACGTCTACTTTCTCAGGAGGCTGAGGAAATTTGGCATGTCAGCTACGACTCTCACCAACTTCTACAGATGCACCATAGAAAGCATCCTTTCTGTGTCACGGCTTGGTCTGGTTTTTGCTCTGTCCAAGACTGCAAGAAATTACAAAAGTTCGTGAATGTAGCCCCGTCCATCACGCAGACGAGCCTCCCATTCATTGACTCTGTCTCCACTTCCCGCGGCCTTAGAAAAGCAGCCAGCATAATTAAGGACCTCATGCACACATTCTCTCTTCCACCTTCTTCCGTCAGGAAAAAGATACAAAGTCTGAGATCACGTACCAACCGACTCAAGAACTTCCCTGCTGCCCTCAGACTTTTGAATGGACCTGCTACATATTAGATTTATCTTTCTCTCCTCCCTACCTATGTTGCAACACTACATTCTGCACCCTCTCTTTTACTTCTCCCCGATGTACTCTATGAACGGTATGTTTTGTCTGTCCAGCATACAAGAAACAATACTTTTCACTGTATCCCAATACACGCGACAATAATAAATCAAATCAAATCAAAATCCTCCCAACTCTTTCCTCCACGATAGATCGCAGCATTTAAAGAACACGCCCAGGGCCCAGTGCTGAGTCTGAGGGTATCTGACTACAGTAAGGTGAGTGATACAGGAGGGTCTCACTGTCTGAGGGAGGTGAGTCTTAGCCGGGGGGGCGTGAGTGACCCAGGTTAATCTGACACTCCAGGGACAGTTGGAATGGAGCTTTCCCCCGGGCTGTCCCCTCCCCGTGTCTGCGTGGGTTTCCTCCGGGTGCTCCGGTTTCCTCCCACAGTCTGAAAGACGTGCTGGTTAGGGTGCATTGGCCGTGCTAAATTCTCCCTCAGTGTAACCCGAACAGGCGCCGGAGTGTGGGCGACTAGGGGATTCTCACAGTAACTTCATTGCAGTGTTAATGTAAGCCTACTTCTGAGACTAATAAATAAACTGAAACTGAAGGTGAAGGTGCTGCTGTGACAATGCACTCTTGTTTAAACACTCTGCAATGCTGAGACTGGGAGAAGTGACCAACAGGGGGCAGCATTGCAGCTTCTGTCCCCCTATTGAAACTGGGATTGTTGCTCCATCTGCTGCACAATCCCAACCCCATCCACTGGGGGCAACCTGGACAATGGCTGCAGACAGACCTCACTGCGCACGCGCCGCAATGACACCCCCCCCGCCGGCGGCCATTTTGCGTTGTCAAGGGAGACCGTCAGCGGCCATATTCCCTTGCCAAGGGAGGCGGCGGCGGCGACCATCTTGCGGTTGCCAGGGGAGACGGCATCAATGCGGCGGCGTCCCGCGCGCTGACCTCTGGGAGCATTCCCGTCCCGCACATGCGCACAGGCAGCCCCCGGGAGCGTTACAGAGACGCCTGGTGGCCGGGAAGGGCAATAGCAGCAGCACAGCCTCTGCCCAAAGGCTTCCCCAGTTCAGCTGCTCAGAGACACTGGGAATGTCTTCAAGTGGAAACTTCAGCTTCTCACATTCACCCCCTGTGTTCAGTCATTGTTTCCTAGGCAACCTCTGTAGTCACATCACTAACAACCTGTTCACATTGAAGGCCATGGCAATCTGGACCATTCGGCTTCAAAGCCATTGAGCTTTGAAATTTCAATTGAAATGTTGGAGATGAGAGTTTATCGCTGCAAGTCATGTTGCATGTGGAACGCTCATGATGCCACAATTAGAGCGGTGCAGACATCTCACAGGGTTGTGTGACTGGAGGAGATGTCAGAGACGGGCTGGTTAAATATATATATGGTTAAATATAGCTCCGGGGAAGTACTGGACAACGAAGGGTACTCTGTCCACTGTGTCCCGTGTTTGTCTTCTGAGGAGGTCGGTGGATGAATGAACACCGCTCGACAATCACCAGGCAAGACTGTTCTCTTCCTGTTGGGGAGCACTTCAGCGGTCACGGGCATTCGGCCTCTGATATTCGGGTAAGCGTTCTCCAAGGCGGCCTTCGCGACACACGACAGCGCAGAGTCGCTGAGCAGAAACTGATAGCCAAGTTCCGCACACACGAGGACGGCCTCAACCGGGATATTGGGTTCATGTCACACTATTTGTAACTCCCACAGTTGCCTGGACCTGCAGAGTTTCACTGGCTGTCTTGTCTGGAGACAATACACATCTTTTTAGCCTGTCTTGATGCTCTCTCCACTCACATTGTTTTGTTTCTTAAAGACTTGATTAGTTGTAAGTATTCGCATTCCAACCATTATTCATGTCAATTGAGTCTGTGTCTTTATAAGTTCTGTTTGTGAACAGAATTCCCACTCACCTGAAGAAGGGGCTTAGAGCCTCAAAAGCTTGTGTGGCTTTTGCTACCAAATAAACCTGTTGGACTTTAACCTGGTGTTGTTAAACTTCTTACTGTATTCTAAATATAGAGGGACAGGGTCTGAAGCTAGGTTTTGGGTAAAAGATGGCAGTAATGTTGTGACATTAATTTAGCTTCAGGTAGTTGCTGGGGAGGGGGATAGAGAGGTTGGGGAGTGAGGTTTGTATTGGACCAAATAGTTTGCTTTTGACACGAGACGGCGATTTCATGGTCATTATTCCGGAACCTACGTTGTGTAAGGTGACCATGAAAGTGCCGTCTGGTGTCATGAACCTCGGCGAACACTCGACAAAATACAGACTATTCCGCATTCCCCACCATAACGATGGACATGTCTGTCAAGCTGCAGCGGGAGGGAGTGAACTCCCAGGCGGAGTTGCATGTCTCACATCACAGGTTGAGTGAATCTAACAACTCAAATGAAAGGGAGTGAATTGTGAAATTCCATTGAGAATTTAGGTCGGCAATTGTTGAAATATAGACTGATTTAATAAAACTTCACGAGAAAACACACATGTATCCGACTATTAACTGACTTTAATAGCACTTAATTGTGAATAAATACAGTTCTACAGGTTGTAAAATGAGGAACATTCGCACCAATTACTGAGCAGCAGGATTAACCTTTAATTTACAAGACTCAATAGCAAATAAAGCACGTCACATGTGGAACAGATTTAACTTAAAACTAGCGCAGACCAGACAACAGAATCAAGCTAATTGTAAATGAAAATCACAGATAATACGAATGTAACTCCCCTCCCTCCTGTATTTTGTAGTTTGTGTCCAGCTCCTCTCCCCTCCACCCCCTCCACCACCCCCCGGGGGTCACTGTCCCCCGAGTCTTCAATCTCCAACAGTGCTCTTGCTCTCTTGCCGCCAGTTGTGGACATTTGCCTTCACTTGTCCTTTTCCTGGGGCACAAACACCTTGGTGGAGCGGGACAGCAGCTTCTGGCCACTGCTGCCATCTGGCCGCTGATCTTTCCCATGACTCCTTCAGCAATTGGAGCAAACTCCTCAAGACCAGACAGATTGCGTCTGCGTTGACAGTGGAGACAAAGAACCAGGAGCTCCTCTTCCAGCGGATCACTTGTTTCTGCAACAACTTCCTTCTCATAAACTCTGTCAGCAAAGAGCCAGCCAAGATCTAGCAGCTCCTCTGGAGGATGGTCAGCGTATGTTTCTGTGTCTTCATTATCTCTGTTCCAGCCCGTCTGAGAAAGGAAGGTGAGAGACCTGCAATCTCCTCCTCTGGTCCAGTGGTTACCGGCTGCTCCAACCTTCTTGTGTGGAGCCAGGTTCAGTTATTTTCTCACTCAACGAGCCGATGAACAGATATTGGAAAGAAAAAGATTGGCACAACATTAAACATGAGTTCCAAAATAAAGCTCAGATATAAACAGAAACATCTTGCTGGGCAATGAACAAACAATTTTGAAGCAATAACTTGATAATGTTAAAACATGAGTAATAAATAATGATGACCATTCGGGGGAGAGTGTGTGTCTGTCCGTCTCACTCCCAATATCAGCGGGTGTGAGTGTGTGTTGGTGTGTGGCAATGAGGGTGGATGTGAACCCTCAGAGTGAGAGTTATCCAAAACATTATCACTCACTCACAAACACCTCCAACTTCCTCACATGTAAACACACACAAACACACTCTTACATTTACACATACGAAGAGATACACACGCAAACATACTTCTCACTCTTACATACACACACACGCACACACACACTCCTCTTTCTTGCACACACGCGCTCTCCCTCACACACACATTCTCTCTCTCACACTCTCACGCACACATCTCTCCTACACACACACTCTCTCACACACATGTTCTCTCTCACACACACACGCTCTCTTGCACACACTCTCTCTCGCACACTCTTGCGCACACTCTCTCTCGCACACACACACTCTCTGGCACACACACACAGTCTCGCACATGGACACACTGTCAGACATGCACACACGCTGTCACATGCACACACATCACTCTCACACACACATGCTCTCCCTCACACATGCTCACCCTCACATATGCTCACTGTCACACACGCTCTCCCTCACACATGCTCTCCCTCACACACGCTCTCCATCACACACAATCAAGCACACATTCTCTCAGGCACACACTCTCTTACGCCCACACTGTCACACGCACACACACACTCTCTCCCACACACTCTATCAGACAAACTCACACTCACTATCTCACACGCACAATCTTACACGCACACTCTTTCTCACACGCACACACTCTCTCACACACACACACGCTCTCTTGCACACACTCTCTCTCGCACACTCTTGCGCACACTCTCTCTCGCACACACACACTCTCTGGCACACACACACACTTTCGCACATGGACACACTGTCAGACATGCACACACTCTGTCACATGCACGCACATCACTCTCACACACACTTGCTCTCCCTCACACACGCTCTCCCTCACACACGCTCTCCCTCACACATGCTCACCCTCACACACGCTCTCCCTCACACACAATCAAGCATACATTCTCTCAGGCACATACTCTCTTACGCCCACACTGTCACACGCACACACACACTCTCTCCCACACACTCTTTCAGACAAACTCACACTCACTATCTCACACGCACACTCTTACACGCACACTCTCTCTCACACGCACACACTCTCTCTCACACGCACACACTCTCACACACTGTTTTAGACAAACTCACACTCACTCTCTCACAGGCACACTCTCACACGCAAATGCTCTCTCACACACACACACTCTCTTTCGCACGCACTCTCTCACGCCCACACACACTCTCTCCCACACACACACTCTCTCTCACACACACACACTCTCTCACACACGCACTCTCTCTCGCACGCACACACTCTCTCTCTCGCACGCACATACTCTCTGACGCCCACACTCTCTCACGCACACACACACTCCCACACATTCTTTCAAACTCACACTCTCACACACTCTCTTACATGCACATTCTCTCTCACACGCACACACACTCTCGCACGTGTGTGTGTGAGTGTGATAGAGAGCTAAGTGCTTCCATGTGTGAGTCAGAATGATGGGTGTGAGTGAGAGAGGGGGAGAGATTCTGTGTATAGGGGTGTGTGTGTGATATAAAGAAAGACTCTCCTCCTTGCTCACACACAAACAGACACACACTAACAAGCTGATCCCCAGTGTCCCTACCCAACCCGGCGCGCAGCACGGACTGGCCCCCCCACACTAACTCTGTCATCTCTCTCTCACACAGACACACCTCTTTCTTTATTCCACACACACACACACAGCCATACGCACTGAATCCCTCTCACTCACATCCCTCATTCTGACACATACATGTGCTACCTCTCTATCTCACACACACACACGCAGTGTTTCTCTCACACATGTATGCTCACAAACTGATCCCAATCTCACTCCTCTCTCTCCCACACACACACATAAAGATTGCAGCTCTCCTCTATCTCTCACACATTCACACTCTCACTCACACACACATTGCAACTCTTGTCTCTCTCTCACACACAGACATTCACACTGACTCCACTCTATCTCACAGACACACACACTCTGACAATTTCTCTATTTCACACACACTGACTCCAGTCCCACACCTCTCTCACACGCTCGCCCTCACACACACAATCAAGCACAGTCTCTTACGCCCACACTGTCACACGCACTCCCACACATTCTTTCAGACAAACTCACACTCACACTCTCTCACACACACACTCTCTCTACACACGCTCTCACACACACGCTCTCACACACACTCTACACACGCACACACTCTCTCACACACACTCTCTCACACACACTCTCTCACAAACACTCTCTCACACACACTCTCTCACACACACTCTCTCACACACACTCTACACACGCACACACTCTCTCTCTCACACTCTCGCACACACTCTCTCTCACACACTCTCTCACACACACTCTCTCTCTCACACTCTCTCTCACACACTCCCTCTCACACACTCTCTCTCACACACTCTCTCTCTCACACACACTCTCTCTCACACACACGCACTCTCTCCCACACGCACTCTCTCTCACACACTCTCTCACACCCACACTGTCACACGCACACACACTCTCTCCCACACATTTTTTCAGACAAACTCACACTCACACACACACTCTCTCTTACACACACACACACTCTCACACGCACACACACACACTCTCTCTCTCACACACAATCTATCTGAAACACGGACACATTGTCAGACATACACACACACTCTCTGTGACATGCACACACGTCTCTCACACACACGTGCTCTCTTTCATGCACACACGCTCTCCCTCACACGCTCTCACTCACACACACTCTCTCACATGCACACTCTCTCAGGCACACACACACTCTCTCTCTCTCCCCCACACTCTCTCAGACAAACTCACACTCTCTCTCTCAGACACACACTCTCTCTCACACTGACTCCAGTCCCTCAAATCTCTCTCTCAGACGCAAACCAGCTCTCTCTCTCACACACACCCTCCTCTTTCTCTCTCACACAAATATGCACGCATGCACAGACACAGACACACACACACTTCCCTCCCTATCTTACATTTACACACACATGCCAAAAATTGACACACTCTCTCTCTCACATACATGCACTCCACACTATCTCTCTCTCACACACACACACTCACACACATACACACTCCTCTTTCTCACACTCACTCTATCTCACAAACACACACTCTGTAATCCCTCCAACACAGACACCCACACATTCCTATCCTGTGTCTCTCTCACACAGACACACTATCTCATAGACATGCACAAACACACTCCTCCTCTCACTGGCTCACTCCTCTCTCACACACACACACATAGATATACACACGCCTGTCTATCTCTGTCACGCAGACATATACATCTTTCTTACACACACACACTAACTTGTCTCTCTGTCTTACATTTACACACACACAACAAACATTGAAACGTTATCTCACAGACGCACATTCCTCTCTCTCTCACACACACACGTACACACACACCTTGTTTCGCTCACACATACAGGCTCACACACAGACTCCTCTCTCTCTCTCACACACACAGACTCCTCTCTCTCACACACACAGACACATCTTGTTTCGCTCACACACAGACTCCTCTCTCTCACACACAAACACAGCGCTCCATACTATCCCTCACACACCACACTCTCCTCTCTCTCTCTTTCACACACACACACAAACTGTGAATGTGTGTGAGAGAGAAACAAGAGTTGCAATGTGTGTGAGCGAGAATGTGAAAGGAGAGTGCGTGTGTGTGTGAGAGACAGAGTAGAGCTGATATCTCTGTGTGTTTGTGTGTGAGAGAGGAGAGAGATTGGAATCAGTGTGTGAGCGTACATGTGTGAGAGAAACAAAGTGTGTGTGTGTGTGATAGAGAGTTGAGTGCTTCCATGTGTGAGTCAGAATGATGGGTGTGAGTGAGAGAGGGGGAGAGATTCTGTGTATAGGGGTGTGTGTGTGATATAAAGAAAGACTCTCCTCCTTGCTCACACACAAACAGACACACACTAACAAGCTGATCCCCAGTGTCCCTACCCAACCCGGCGCGCAGCACGGACTGGCCCCCCCACACTCACTCTGTCATCTCTCTCTCACACAGACACACCTCTTTCTTTATTCCACACACACAGCCATACACACTGAATCCCTCTCACTCACATCCCTCATTCTGACACATACATGCGCTCACCTCTCTATCACACACACACACAGTGTTTCTCTCACACATGTATGCTCACAAACTGATCCCAATCTCACTCCTCTCTCACACACACACACATAAAGATAGCAGCTCTCCTCTATCTCACACACATTCACACTCTCACTCACACACACATTGCAACTCTTGTCTCTCTCTCACACACAGACATTCACACTGACTCCACTCTATCTCACAGACACACACACACTCTGACAATTCACACACACTGACTCCAGTCCCTCACCTCTCTCTCACACACGCAAACATACCAGCTCTCTCTCACACACACACACACAGCCTCCTCTTTCTCTCTCTCACACACACACAGCCTCCTCTTTCTCTCTCACACACACACACATCCTCCTCTTTCTCTCTCTCACACACACAGCCTCCTCTTTCCCTCTCTCTCACACACACACACAGCCTCCTCTTTCTCTCTCTCACACACACACACACAGCCTCCTCTTTCTCTCTCTCACACACACACAGCCTCCTCTTTCTCTCTCACACACACACACAGCCTCCTCTTTCTCTCTCACACACACACACAGCCTCCTCTTTCTCTCTCTCACACACACACACAGATTGAGCTGGCCGAGCGCTAAAGGACACAGAGTGTCTGTGGCAAGTGAAGGGAACAACAAGAGGGAAAACATACAAGACCTCTTCCTCACCAACCTGCCGGCCACAAATACATCTCTCCATGACAGCAGTGGTAGGAGTGACCATTGCACACTCCTTGTGTAGATAAAGTCCCACCTTCACAGTGAGTACTGTGTGGCACTATCACCGTGCTGTATTGGGTAGATTTGGGTTCTAGGATTGAAGTAAAAGTTCAGAATCTTGTTGTAAACAAATTTCTGATGAGAGTTACAGAATGATGGGGAAAGATCACAGACAGTGCTTCTTAAAGGGACTCTGTACGGGTTGGAGTCATACCTGACACATGGGAAGATGGTTGTGGTTGTGGGGCTCAGTCATCTCAGCTCCAAGACATCACTGCAGGAGTTCCTCAGGGTAGTGTCCCAGGCCCAACTATTATGTTTGCATCTAATTATAAACAATAAAAAGACAACCATTTAGGTCAGTATAATTAAAACAAGGAACAGTTTACTTAACGTCTTAATAGTTGCATAGTCATTCTAATACTGCTTCCCCAGCTTGTTCCCTGGGTCACCTATCCCGGTCTCTTAAAGGGCCATAACACTCCAAACCACGTATATAACACTCCTCCCCTTTAATTTCAAAAACTCTCAGTAACAACATATGTACACAATTTTAAACATTATGCAGGCATTGGAGTGAACATATAAACATGGTAAGAACTGCATGGAAAACATGGAAACACATGGAAAACAACCACCCTCCACCTTAAGCATCATATCCAATCATTGGAGGACTTTGACGTAACTAAAACAAGGTCCCTCAACATCATAGGGCAGGGTGGGTGTTACTTGTTTCTTCGATTGTAAAGACCAACTCAAAGTCTCTGTTCAATTCGCATGTCATATCCTTATTTCCCATTATTAATTCTACAGGCTCACTTTCTGTGGACAAACACTCACTTTAAGTCATTTCTGTTTAAAAATATCTGTGGAAACTCTCAACATCTGTCTTCAGATTTGTGGCGAGCTTTCTACTGAACTCTAAACTTCCCCTCCTTGTTCATCTTTCAGTCATTCTTTACTATTTTTGATAATCTGCCAAATCTTCTGATCTGTCACTCAAATATGTTTTATCTTTAACTTTGATACTGTCTTTATCTGTTCTAACTAACCACAGAGGGTGGGCCCTCCCCGGGAATTTATCATTCTTGTTTGAATATATCTACTCTGTGGATTGTGAAATATTAAACTTATTTCAGTTTAGAATATTAGACTCAGATCCTCCCTCAAAATGAATGCTAAATTCCATCACATTATGATGGCTGTTATCTCAGGGTGCCTCCACTATCAGGTCATTAATTAATCCTTATTTGTGTTCTTTCCCAGGTCTAGTACAGGCTGCTCTCTCGTAGGTGGCAAAACATGTTGTTCTAATAGACTATCCTGAAAATAGTTATCAATTCCTCACCTTTGTCGCTCTGATTTTTGTCTTTATCGAGATTAAAATCCCGAATGATAATTGCCATCTCTTTCTGACAAACTCCTTTATACCTTGTTCCTCTGTGTGGTTACTGTTTAGGGGCCTGTCAATCCCGCAAGAGACTTCTTCCCTTTATCGTTTCTCATAAATTTCTTCCTGAACCGTTTCTACATCCAGGTTTCCTGAGCTTAGTCCATCCCTCTCTATTGTGTTAACACCATCATTAATTAATAGAGCTAGTCCTCCTCCACCTTTTCCTCACTTCCTGTCCTTCCCAAACATCTTGTACCCTTCAATATTCCGGTCCCAATCTATGTCACCCTGCAGCATAAAATGGCTCAGATTATATTCATTTATTTCCATTTTTGTATCAAAAACAATTTTAAAAAAACAAAAAGCTAAATAACCAAGAAACTGATGCTACTTCACAGTCTCACATTCACTCACTAACTCACTCTAGAAAGGTTACAGGAGTAAAACAGGAAATGTTCCCACACCACTTCTCTGATGTAATCTGATGATTGAAGTTGCAGTCCTGATGAGAGATCTCCTTTAGTGGAGGATCAGTGAAGGGGTTTTGACAGCCGGGGTAGAAGATGTTTGTTGGGATCCCCTTGAAAGGATGAAGTTGGTTTCTGGTCGTTTCTTCAATCGATGAACACTCAGTTCCTGTGTGGGTTGAGGTTCAGGGAGAGATTCGTCTGCTCCTTGGTTTGTCACCAGAATGGACGGATTCTTCTTGTGGTGTCCTGAGGCTTCAGAGACTGTGGTCAGAAAAGCAGTTTAATGTTTTTCCTGATGTGTCGTGTCTGGATCTCTTCCCTGGCTGTAGTCAGGATGAGTTGAATTGTTTTTACTCAAACCAATAACTAACCTCAAACCAGCAGTGGTTGTGCTCAGATTTCTCCAGAATCTGCTGCTTCGCTCGGGCTGCTGTCACCGACAGTCACAATCCCTTCTCTGTGCAATGTCCATACTGAATAAGATCCATATTCTAACTGATGTGTGCCATGCCTGACATGGCAGCATCCTCTGTAGCTGGCATCAGACCAGCTCTGAAACCCAACCTCCCAGAGTGACCCCCAAACTGATTGGCCGTAACCAGGGGTGATAACCTGTCTCCAGGTGACATCACAAAGCAGCCAGCAGCCAATCACACGGCGGCCTGCAATGATGTCCCCAAGCGGCTGCAGTGGCCAGTTTGAATGGACGGGGAGTTTGTGACCGCTCCCAGCTCCAGGCACTGGACCCTTCAACAATCTCAACACCATCAACAACTCAATGCAGCAAGAGGTCCCTCACCCCTGACATTACTGGGCTGAGTGATGGTGTGTTTCAGAGGTTGCATCATCTCATTCGCTGTTTCAAAAGGAAGAGAAATAAATTAAAATGGATTGAATTAAATTGAAAATTGAGTACAGACACACAAAAAGCAGCACTCGTCAGCTTTTGATGGTCTCCCTCACAACGGCGCGTAGAGCTCTTGATAGTTTGCTTTCAGAACAACTCAAAGGCCATTGTGAGGAAGTCCATCAAAAGCTGATGAGTGCTGCTGTTTGTGCAGCTGTACTCAATTTTCAATATCTAATATCTGTACTATGTTATCTATATAGATAATAATATCTATATTATCTATAGGATAATAACTGAGATCATAAACCCAGACCAAACTAGTAGAACAGGGCATTACTCTGGGGACAATCTCCACAGGCTCCTTAACATCATGACTCATGCCCAAGGTCGTGGAGTTGAGACCATGGTCTTATCTTCCAACGCTGAAACGGCCTTTGACCAGGAATCATGGGTGAACCTATTTCAGACTTCAGACGGCCTGGGGTTTGGACCCAACTTTGTAAGATGGGTCCAGATCCTTTATTCAAATCCACAGGCCTCTGTCAGAGCGAATGGTCAAATTTCTGAAGTCTTTGGACTCAAGAGGAGGACAAGACAGGATTGTCCTCTGTCCCCCCTTCTGTTCACTATGTGCATAGAATCCTGAGCACAAATGGTGAGAGACAGTCAGGACATAAAAGGTGTTCGAGCTGGAGAAGAAGAGCACAAATTGCCATATTCTGATGACATCCTGCTATATTTATCAGATCCTACAACATCCATACTCTTTCTGAAAAGAGAATATTATAAAGTTTGGCGATTACTCAGGTTACAAAGTTAATGTTGATAAAACTGAAGAAATGGAAATAACTTCCCTGAAATGACTTCTCTGCTTTTCAAATCTGTGCCACAATTGATAACTTCCTCTGTAAATTTAGAAACCCGACAGTGCTGAAGGAGGCCATTCGGCCCATTGTGCCTGCACCGACAACAATCCCACCCAGGCCCTATTGCTGTAACCCCACATATTTACCCTGCTAATCCCCCTGACACTAAGGGGCAATTTACCATGGCGAGTCAACCTAACCTGCACATCTTTGGACTGTGGGAGGAAACCAGAGCACCCGGTGAAAACCCACTCAGACACGGGGATAATTCTCTCTGGACCCTCACCAGTGGTGACCACAGCTGTATACTCGATCCTAACTGTGGTCTAAATAGTGTTTTGTATAGCTCAAGCAGAACCTGCCCTGCTCTGGTATTCTATTCATCACAGTAAGAGTTTTAACAACACCAGGTTAAAGTCCAACAGGTTTATTTGGTACCAAATACCATTAGCTTTCGGAGCGCTGCTCCTTCGTCAGATGGAGCATATTTCCACTCCATCTGACGAAGGAGCAGCGCTCCGAAAGCTAATGGTATTTGCTACCAAATAAACCTGTTGGACTTTAAGTTGGTGTTGTTAAAACTCTTACTGTGATCACTCCAGTCCAACACCAGCAGCTCCACATCATTCTATTCATCAGCCTGTAAAGGAAAGAATTCCGTCTGCCGGTCAAAACCACCTTATGGAGCTGTCCTGTTACCCTCAGGAATCAGTGGACACTCACTCTGAGATCCCTCTATTCACACACACAGGGAGATCATATTAGAGAGAGAGGGGGGATTGTTATGGGAGATTTAAAGGCCCAATGTGTCATATGGCCTCAATCTGCTGTCTCGATGTCTCAGAATTATTCAATACCGGCTCGGAGTGTGAGCATCACCAGAATCAAACACACGCCGCTATTCTTTACATCCAACTCTGTAGCTCGGCCTGGTGTCCCCTTTGCCACATCAGGGTGTGGTGTGAGTTTGGATCTCTCCATCATATTGGGAGTCACCGGCAATGTCCAATTGCAGAACAAACTTCCACTTTGTTCCAATGATGTTTAACCTTGGACTGAGCCATTGTTTTAATGTGGACCTGGTCACCGCCCATCACTGAGATTGACCTGAACCTGTCAATAAATGTTCCATTGTTTTGTAAATAAAGATTGCGACATTTGCAGCGTCTGTGCCTCTGGTTTGTGTCTGTGTTGGTTGCTCACAGTTGGCGATGGGGCAATGTTAAATGGACAGTTTAATGGGATTGGAGAACCATTTGGATTTATAAAAGTGTTGCCCCGGGGCTGGGGAATGGCGGCGATGGGGAAAGATTGGATTGGCCAGGGTTGTGTTGCTGGGAACACAGGAGGCTGAGGGGTGAGTGAACTGAGGTGTCCAGAATGGTGAGGGTGGGAGACAGGGTGGAGAGGAAAGGGCAGTTTCCCCCGAGCAGAGAGAGGTGACTTACCCGGGGGGGGGGCAGTGGGGGGGCTGCCACAGATTGAAGGGGATTGCTGGCAGCATTAGAGGGGACATTAGGAAGAAGCTTTTCACTCAGAGGCTGCTGCCTGTCTGCAATTCGCTGCCTAAACTGGAGCTTCAGACACAAAGCCCGGGGCTTCACTCCATCAGCAGCCGCACCTGGAGCTGAAATGCTGCCGGCTGGAAACAGGGGGCTGGGGGCTGCCGGACTGGAAGCTGCGGTTACAATGGGCGGCTAGTTTCCATTCCCCGAGCTGCTGCCGCTCTGATGGGCTGAATGGCCTCTTTCTGCGCCGGGGGCCCGCCTTCCATTCCCGGTTTGCGGCTGCGCCACCAGCACTCACCGCCGGCGGCCATCTTGCGTTGCCAGGGGAGACGGCTCGCGGCCATCTTGCGTTGCCAGGGGAGACGGCTCGCGGCCATCTTGCATTGCCAGGGGAGACGGCTCGCGGCCATCTTGCGTTGCCGGGGAGGCGGCCCGTGGCATCTTGCGTTGCCGGGGAGGCGGCCCGCGGCCATCTTGCGTTGCCGGGGAGGCGGCCCGCGGCCATCTTGCGTTGCCAGGGGAGACGGCTCGCGGCCATCTTGCGTTGCCGGGGAGGCGGCCCGCGGCCATCTTGCGTTGCCAGGGGAGGCGGCTTCAATGCGGCGGCGGCCCGCGCGCGGCCCTCTGGGAGAATCCCCCTCCCGCACATGCGCACCGGTGGGTAGATGTGAATCTGTATCCCAATACACGCGACAATAATAAATCAAATCAAATCAAAATCCTCCCAACTCTTTCCTCCATGATAGGTCGCAGCATTTAAAGAACACGCCCAGGGCCCAGTGCTGAGTCTGAGGGTATCTGACTACAGTAAGGTGAGTGATACAGGAGGGTCTCACTGTCTGAGGGAGGTGAGTCTTAGCCGGGGGTGCGTGAGTGACCCAGGTTAATCTGACACTCCAGGGACAGTTGGAATGGAGCTTTCCCCCGGGCTGTCCCCTCCCCGTGTCTGCGTGGGTTTCCTCCGGGTGCTCCGGTTTCCTCCCACAGTCTGAAAGACGTGATGGTTAGGGTGCATTGGCCGTGCTAAATTCTCCCTCAGTGTAACCCGAACAGGCGCCGGAGTGTGGGCGACTAGGGGATTCTCACAGTAACTTCATTGCAGTGTTAATGTAAGCCTACTTCTGAGACTAATAAATAAAGTGAAACTGAAGGTGAAGGTGCTGCTGTGACAATGCACTCTTGTTGAAACACTCTGCAATGCTGAGACTGGGAGAAGTGACCAACAGGGGGCAGCATTGCAGCTTCTGTCCCCCTATTGAAACTGGGATTGTTGCTCCATCTGCTGCACAATCCCAACCCCATCCACTGGGGGCAACCTGGACAATGGCTGCAGACAGACCTCACTGCGCACGCGCCGCAATGACACCCCCACCGCCGGCGGCCATTTTGCGTTGTCAAGGGAGACGGCCAGCGGCCATATTCCCTTGCCGAGGGAGGCGGCGGCGGCGACCATCTTGCGGTTGCCAGGGGAGACGGCATCAATGCGGCGGCGTCCCGCGCGCTGACCTCTGGGAGCATTCCCGCCCCGCACATGCGCACAGGCAGCCCCCGGGAGCGTTACAGAGACGCCTGGTGGCCGGGAAGGGCAATAGCAGCAGCACAGTCTCTGCCCAAAGGCTTCCCCAGTTCAGCTGCTCAGAGACACTGGGAATGTCTTCAAGTGGAAACTTCAGCTTCTCACATTCACCCCCTGTGTTCAGTCATTGTTTCCTAGGCAACCTCTGTAGTCACATCACTAACAACCTGTTCACATTGAAGGCCATGGCAATCTGGACCATTCGGCTTCAAAGCCATTGAGCTTTGAAATTTCAATTGAAATGTTGGAGATGAGAGTTTATCGCTGCAAGTCATGTTGCATGTGGAACGCTCATGATGCCACAATTAGAGCGGTGCAGACATCTCACAGGGTTGTGTGACTGGAGGAGATGTCAGAGACGGGCTGGTTAAATATAGAGGGACACGGTCTGAAGCTAAGTTTTGGGTAAAAGATGGCAGTAATGTTGTGACATTAATTTAGCTTAAATTAAATAACCGCTGGAATTTAAATTAGAGCCTGATTTAATCAAACATTTAAAATAAAGAGGTAAAGGATAATAAAGAACAAGTTTTTCTGCTGGTTGGGACTCCAGGACTTGGGGACATTTGGATGTTAGCCTCAGTTTAGGATTTTCGAAATGTAGCAATAAAATCATTGCCAGATGTGGTGTGGAGTTAGTTTGAAACAATCTTCTGCAAATGGCAGTCACTTGTTATTATTTTAAACCTGGGGTTGATAGATTTCCCTTAGTCCAAGGGGTAAAGAGGTAGAGAGTTCGATCACAGATCAGCCATCATCTTATTGAATACTGGAACAGGGTTTCAGGAAGATTATTCCAGGTTCCAAACAGCCTCTCGGTGAAGTGCTTTTTCTCACTTCACTTCTGATCCATTTCCCCATCAATTAGAATCGGTGCCCTCTAGTTCCTGACCATCTCCTGAGAGGGAAGAGTTTCTCACTCTTTAACCAGTCCATAATTCTTAGGATCTTGAATCTCTCTATCAAGTCTCCTCTCAGCCTTATTTTCTCTGGGGTGCAGGGAGAAAACATTCATTTCCACATCCTTCCCATTATCAAACTCTGACCATTTGGAATACTGCGTCCATTTCTGGTCGCCACACTACCAGAGCCCTGAGGGTGGTGGGGGCCTGGAATGCGCTGCCAGGCAAGGTGGTGGAGGCGGACACACTGGGAACGTTTAAGACTTATCTAGATAGCCACATGAACGGAGTGGGAATGGAGGGCTACAAAAGAATGGTCGAGTTTGGACCAGGGAGCGGCGCGGGCTTGGAGGGCCGAAGGGTCTGTTCCTGTGCTGTACTGTTCTTTGTTCTTTGTTCAAAGGGGAACAGATTTCAAAATGAAATGAAAGTGCAAATGCCTCGTGACTGTCCCAGTATTAAATTAATGAAACACATCAAAGCATTTTTGGTGGGGGGAGTGGGTGGGGACGGGTTTACTCCAGAGGCTGGGCTGTAAAGAAACAGGGGAGGCTCCCCACTCCCCCATCCATTCCCTGATCTGTGTCTCTCCCCCTGCGTTTAACCCCCACCTCCAGCTGTGCTTCTGACTCATTTTACAAACCGCACCAACACTGAGAATCTCCCTCATTCGATATCAATACATTCAATCTCAGCAATGAAGCTTCTATCACCCCCGCCCCCCTCTCTGTCTCTTTCACTCTCCCCCCAGATCTAGACCTATCCAATACACAATCTCTGCACCCCTCCCTCTTCTGCTCTGGATAATCTGTCCTGATCTCTGCTGTTTCTCTATCTCAGTGTGAATCTGGAATGAAGTGCTCTCTCTGATAAGTTGCTGTCTGACCGTTTAAAATAATGATGTACGCTGTGCATCATGTTTTAAAGCTCAGAATGAGAAGAGAACAGTGGGAGGGGGAGCATGGAAAACCCACAATCCCACCCTGAAGTGGCTGCTGCACATTTTATTGAACCATTGAATTCAGCCACTTAAACCCTGTTCAGGAATTAAGGAAATGCAAAGGTGCCCCTGAGATTAGGCCTTGAATTGAGGCCGAGCCACACAGGCCTTGAATTGAGGCTCAGTCACACAGGCCTTGAATTGAGGCCTACTCACATAGGCCTTGAATTGAGGCCTACTCACACAGGCCTTGAATTGAGGCCTACTCACACAGGCCTTGAATTGAGGCCTACTCACACAGGCCTTGAATTGAGGCCGACTCACACAGGCCTTGAATTGAGGCCTAGTCACACAGGCCTTGAATTGAGGCCGAGTCACACAGGCCTTGAATTGAGGCCTAGTCACACAGGCCTTGAATTGAGGTCTAGTCACACAAGCCTTGAATTGAGGCCAGGTCACACAGGCCTTGAATTGAGGCCAAGTCACCCGGGCCTTGAATTGAGGCCTAGTCACACAGGCCTTGAATTGAGGCCCAGTGAAACAGAACAATCCTTTAAATCCACAAATCCCAGCGCCCTGTCTAAAAACACAAGTAGGACTCTGGGATTGAGAACAAGCCTTTCCTCAGGCTCAGGAATGTGAATTTCAGCTCCCTCTCCCTCCCGAGTGCTTCGCAGTGAGAGGGAGACTGAGAATGTTACAAAGAGAAACTCAGTAAAAGTAGATTGAAGCGCTGCCCTGGGCTCTCACACAGCACCGTGACATTACTGAGAGTAAAACACAGGCACTGTCCAATTGGCCAATTAAACCGGGTCCCAATCGCAGCCTTTTTCATTCCAAGCCCCTGTGAGAACTCGATCGAAACGCCCTCTCTGCAGCTCTGCCTTACCCTGTTCCTCTCCATATCCCACCCTCCTTTCACTCAATCTTTTATGTTTAAAATGTGGACACTGATACAGTGTGAGGAATATGGGGCAGGGAGGAGGCACAGAGCATGAGTGGACAGCAAGATCCCACACAGTCTGAACGTGGCCAGATACAATGTGATATTTAAGTGAGGATTGAGGTGAAGTCAGTGGGAATGAGGGACCACACCTCTCCCTCTCTCCGCCCCTCTTCCTTCCACCCCTCCCCAGTTAAAATAAGGGGACATCACTCCAGGTTTGGTGCTGTTTGTACATTTGACATGAACAGGGAACCTTCCACTTCTAGCACAGTCACTCCTCTCTGTTTCTCTCTCTCTAATTCCCCCTCTCTCTTACCTCCATCATCTCTGTCCCTATCCACCCCCCTCCTCTCTCTCTCTCCTGCACTTGATGATCTATCTCTGTTCTCTCTCTCTCTGCCTGTTTATCTCCCCCTATCTCTGTACGTACCCATCGCCCTCCTCTCTCTCTCTCCTGCTCTGGATACTCTCTCTCTCTCTCTCTGACGATGAATCTGGATTGAAATGCTCTCTGAAAGGTTTCTGTCTGACCATTTTAAATCATGTCACCCTGTGACCACTGTTTGTGTTGATCACTGATTCACATTGAGAAATGAGGCTGGGGGCAGTGGTGGGAGATGGAAGCAATCACAGTCAGTTGTCAGTGCACTGAATTTGGGGAGCGGAACCACGGTCTCCCAGCAGGATAGGCTGCAGGGAAAATACTCACAGCAAGATCCCACAAGCAAACTGCTCTGTTACCCTCCCGTCCCCCCGCCCCTCACTGTTACCCTCCAGTTCCCATTTCTCTCTCTGATAACTCACAATCAAAGGAGAACGATGGGAGACAGAGAGAGAGAGCGAGAGCAGGAAAACCCACAATCACATCCTGAATAAAATGAATTATTTTGCTTTTAACCATGGAGTTCTCCCACTTCAACACAGACGCTGTTCGGGAATGAAGCAAATACAAAAGGACACTCTGAGGGCCCTCTGAGATTAGGCCTTGAATTGAGGCCTAGTCACAGAGGCTGCATTAAACCTCGGGACAGAGAACAGTTTTCTCCCCCCTCCCCCAGTGAATGAGGACAATCCTCTCCAGCCCTGAAACTGCCCCAGACACGACTGGAAGGAGTGAGGGGGGAAAGGGACCCAGTGATTCCCAAAGACACAACTTTGCAGCTTTCTCTCATGCCTTCCAAAGAGAAATAGGTTGAAACACTGTAATTGAACCTTAGACAAACGGTGCAGTCACTGTCAAGCTGCTTTTCTCATTACTTACTGCAGACGAATTGAAGACATCCAGGAGGAGGAAGTTGAGCAGAGCCCAGAGTTCGTGCAGGTTGTTCTGAAGTGGTGAACCCGTGAGCAATAATCCATTTGTTGTTTTAAATTCTCTCACTATTTCAGAGAGCTGTAAATTTAGCAGATTTAAAAACATGACTGTACAAACTGGGTACAAGTTCGAATCATACTCCTGGCACAACTGTAGATTCAGACTGCAGTTAAAAGTTCGCTGATCTTTTAGGTGTTTATTCGTGTCTGTTATTTCTCCAATGAATTCAGATATAGTGGCACCAAATGCTTTGCATTAGGAAGCAAAAAGCAAGTGTAGTAATAGTACATCAAGATTACAAACGGTTATCTATAACTTGCAAGACGGGAATATGGAAACTTCCAGAGCCGTCCATAATTGAATGGCATTTCTTTCAAATCGAATCAATGGTTGTGGAAGGAGCAGCTGGTTAAAAAGCAATGGTTGTGGAAGGGACAGCTGGTTAAAAAGCAATGGTTGTGGAAGGAGCAGCTGGTTAAAAAGCAATGGTTGTGGAAGGAGCAGCTGGTTAAAAAGCAATGGTTGTGGAAGGAGCAGCTGGTTAAAAAGCAATGGTTCTGGAAGGGACAGCTGGTTAAAAAGCAATGGTTGTGGAAGGAGCAGCTGGTTAAAAAGCAATGGTTGTGGAAGGAGCAGCTGGTTAAAAAGCAATGGTTGTGGAAGGAGCAGCTGGTTAAAAAGCAATGGTTGTGGAAGGGACAGCTGGTTAAAAAGCAATGGTTGTGGAAGGAGCAGCTGGTTAAAAAGCAATGGTTGTGGAAGGGACAGCTGGTTAAAAAGCAATGGTTGTGGAAGGGAGCAGCTGGTTAAAAAGCAATGGTTGTGGAAGGAGCAGCTGGTTAAAAAGCAATGGTTGTGGAAGGAGCAGCTGGTTAAAAAGCAATGGTTGTGGAAGGAGCAGCTGGTTAAAAAGCAATGGTTGTGGAAGGAGCAGCTGGTTAAAAAGCAATGGTTGTGGAAGGAGCAGCTGGTTAAAAAGCAATGGTTGTGAAAGGAGCAGCTGGTTAAAAAGCAATGGTTGTGAAAGGAGCAGCTGGTTAAAAAGCAATGGTTGTGAAAGGAGCAGCTGGTTAAAAAGCAATGGTTGTGGAAGGAGCAGCTGGTTAAAAAGCAATGGTTGTGGAAGGGACAGCTGTTTAAAAAGCAATGGTTGTGGAAGGGACATCTGGTTAAAAAGCAATGGTTGTGGAAGGAGCAGCTGGTTAAAAAGCAATGGTTGTGGAAGGGACAGCTGGTTAAAAAGCAATGGTTGTGGAAGGAGCAGCTGGTTAAAAAGCAATGGTTGTGGAAGGAGCAGCTGGTTAAAAAGCAATGGTTGTGGAAGGAGCAGCTGGTTAAAAAGCAATGGTTGTGGAAGGGACAGCTGGTTAAAAAACAGTGATATGTTACAGAGCAGGAATCCAGGGGAACTGGATTAATTGTTAGATTACACAGTGATATGTTACAGAGCAGGAATCCAGGGGAACTGGATTAATTGTTAGATTACACAGTGATATGTTACAGAGCAGGAATCCACGGCAACTGGATTAATTGTTGGATTACACAGTGATATGTTACAGAGCAGGAATCCAGGGGAACTGGATTAATTGTTAGATTACACAGTGATAGGTCACAGAGCAGATATGGATGTTAAGTTTGCTGATGACACAACAATAGATTGGAAAATAAATGGTGATGAGGATGTAAGGGGACGATGGAGGGACATAAATAGTTCAGTGAATTGGCAAAGCTTCGCCAAATTGTGTTTAATGGGCGGATGTGAAAATGTACATTTTGGCCTGATGAATATAAAATACACTTAATAACTAAATGGTGTGAGATCACAACATTCTGAGGGACAGAGGGATTGGGCTGTCCTTGGGCATGAATCAAAAGGGGCTAATATACAGGTACAGCAATTAATTAGAAATGTGATAAAATGTTACCATTTATTACGAGGGAATGAATTATTAAATAGGAAGGGTCAGAAATTCCTCAGATATAGGAGCAGAATTAGGCCATTCGGCCCATCGAGTCCGTTCCATCATTCGATCATGGCTGATATGCTCCTCATCCCCATTTTCCTGCCTTCTCCCCACAACCCTTCAACCCATCACCAATTAAAAATCTGTCTAACCCCTCCTTAAATTTACTCACTGTCCCAGCATCCTCCGCTCTTTGGGGTAGCGAATTCCACAGATTCACAACCCTTTGGGAGAAGTAGTTTCTCCTCAGCTCTGTTTTAAATTTGCTGCCCCTTATCCTAAGACTATGACCTCTCGTCCTAGAATGTCCCACAAGACGAAGCATCCGCTCCACGTCTACTTTATCCACACCTTTTATCATCTTGTCAATTTGATCTCTCATTCTTCTAAATTCCAGTATGTTTCCAGTGTGCAAGGCATTGGAGAGACCACATCTGGAGTATTGTGTACAATACTTGATTCCTGATCTATAGAAAGATGGTAATGTGTTAGAAAACTGCCCCAGGCAACTGTGAATTCCTCCAACTGGTATTTAATGTAGACTTGAATTGATTTATTTTAAAACGGTTTATTTTAAACATATTGAGACCGGCCTGAAAGTGGTAGACTGGGGACTATCACACAAATGCTCTCAATCTGATGGTGTGGGGGTATTGTCACTGGGCTGGGAGCCCAGAGTCTGAGGGTAATGCACTGGGCAGCCAGCTTCCAATCACACCACAGCAAATAGTGAAATTTCAATTCAATAAAAATCTGTCATTAAAGGCCTGGTGATGGCCATGAAACCATTGCCGTTAAAACCCATTTGGTTCACCGATGCCCTTCAGAGAAGGAATTTATCTGACTCCAGAATAAGACCAGAGGATGCTGGAAAATCTCAGCAGGTCTGGTAGTACCTGTAAGTCTTTCATGTGAATCCAGGTCCACACGATGTGGTTGACTCTGGAATGGCCCAGCAAGCAAGCCGCTCAGTTCAAGGGCAGTTAGGGATAGACCACAAGCAAGGAACTGGGAACAATCTGCACAAAATATTGGCCAGTTATTTTCAGTCTGGAAATGTAAAGCTGCCGTTTCGCTCTCAGTCAGGAACAGATCCCAGTTTTACACCAATCTCTGATTTAACAGCACATTGGAGAGCTGGTGCAGACACCATGGGCCAAATGGCCTCCTCCTGCACCAACACTATTCTGTGAAATCTTAGAAAACAGGGAAATGCTGGAATTAAACTCAGCAGGTTCGGCAGCATCTGTGCAGAGAGAGAGAGAGAAACAGAGTTAACATTTCAGCTCTGTGACCTTTCCTGTGAACTGGGGAAAGTTAGGAATGTAACAGGTTTGGAGAAAGCGGCGGGTGGGACAAGGACGAAAGGAAGGTCTGTGAGAGGGTGGAAGACAGGAGAGATTGAATGAGAGAAAAGTGAACCCCCCCCCCCCCCCCAGAGCCAAACTCCCTCAGAGGCTCCCACACTGCATTCCAACAAACTGAACTGGATTGGACTGAATGGGAAGTCATGGGAATGTAACCCTCACTGGACTTCATGGATCAAGTACATTTCTGGATGGAAATTAGCTGCATTGACTCCAGCCTGGTTGTTGGTGTGAAACAGGAGCTGATGTCTATCTGTGTGTGTGTGTGTGTGTGTGTGTGTGAGAGTCCCTGCCTGCAGCTCCCAGAGAGTTTAAAATCCTACATCTGTCTCTCTGCAGAGCTGCTGGTTAAAGACACATTTCCAGCATTTATCAGACAGAAACTTCACTCTCATTCTCTCCCTCCCCTCCCCCAGCCAGTGCTTCTGTTAAAAAAAGGCTAAACGCTTTATTTTGCAGCTCTGATCAGTGGTGAATCATTAACCATGAAGCACAGGGCACACACACACACTCACACACCCGGACACACAGCATTGTAAATCAGAAGTGGGATTTGTAAACGCAGCAACAAAGAACTTTGCAAGATATTGTTTCAGTTCAGGCAACTTAAGGAAAAGTGAACTTTGCAAGAATCAGCAAAGGGTGCAAACCTGTAGCGGATGGAGTCCTGGATGAACAAGTTGTACAATCCACATTCAGACCTGGCCTCTCTCTCTCTCTCCCTGGCAGTGCAGGGCTGCTGGTTCATTTAAATCCATCTTCTCTCAGCTCCCAGTGCTGGTGATGTGAAGCTGGGAGTGGGGGGAGGGAGAGCCTTGGGATGAACCATTTGTCTGGTGCTCACTAACCCACACACACACAAACACCCCCCCACACACTCAGAGACAGATTGGTGTTGGACTGGGCCAGGTAGGAGGAGGTGTGTTCAGGTGAGGTGTAGGAGCTGTGGTTGGATGAGGATTGATTGGGGAGGTGTGGGACTCTGAGGTTATAAAAAGGCTGGCGATGCATTGTCCAGTCTCTCTCTCCACGTGGGTTGGTAAGTATCAGGTAAGCTGTGTCTTTGTGAGTGAGTGAGTCAGTGTGTGCTTGCATGGAGTTCCAGCTCTGATATTGTAACCCCCCCTTTCCCAGCACAAAGCCCCTGTTCCTGGATCTCTCTCCCCACCATGGGAGAGGGGATGGAAGGAGTTGGAGAGATCACCGAGGGAAAACATGTGCGATGGTGAGTATGAACCTCTTCACTTTCTGTCTGCACCTTTCCCGCCTCAGCTCTGCTTTTCTCTCTTGTTTGCAGCCTCCTCTCAATCTCCATCTCCATCTTTCTCTCTCTCAATCTCTCTCCCTCTCAATCTCTCTCCCTCTCAATCTCTCTCCCTCTCAATCTCTCTCCCTCTCAATCTCTCTTCCTCTCAATCTCTCTCCCTCTCAATCTCTCTCTCTCTCAATCTCTCTCTCGCTCTCAATCTCTCTCGCTCTCAATCTCTCTCGCTCTCAATCTCTCTCCCTCTCAATCTCTCTCGCTCTCAATCTCTCTCGCTCTCAATCTGTCTCCCTCTCAATCTTTCCCTCTCAATCTCTCTCCCTCTCAACCTTTCTCTCTCTCAATCTCTCTCCCTCTCAATCTCTCTCCCTCTCAATCTCTCTCTCTCTCAATCTCTCTCCCTCTCAATCTCCCTCCCTCTCAATCTCCCTCCCTCTCAATCTCCCTCCCTCTCAATCTCCCTCCCTCTCAATCTCCCTCCCTCTCAATCTCTCTCCCTCTCAATCTCTCTCCCTCTCAATCTCTCTCCCTCTCAATCTCTCTCCCTCTCAATCTCTCTCTCAATCTGTCTTCCTCTCAATCTCTCTCCCTCAATCTCTCTCTCTCTCAATCTCTCTCCCTCAATCTCTCTCCCTCTCAATCTCTCTTTCTCTCTCAATCTCCCCCCGACATTGTCCCCCCATTCCCCCCCCGACTTTGCCGTAACCCTCCCCGACATTCACCCCCGACATTGCCCCCCCCGCGACATTGCCCCCCCGACATCCCCCCCCCCCCGACATTGCCCCCCCGACATTCTTGCCCCCCCCCGACATGGCCCCCCCCCCCGACATGCCCCCCCCCGACATGGCCCCCCCCCCCGACATGGCCCCCCCCGACATGCCCCCCCCCGACATGGCCCCCCCCCCGACATGCCCCCCCCGACATGGCCCCCCCCCCGACATGGCCCCCCCCGACATGCCCCCCCCCGACATTGCCCCCCCCCGACATTGCCCCCCCCGACATTGCCCCCCCCGACATTGCCCCCCCGACATTGCCCCCCCCGACATTGCCCCCCCCCTGACATTGCCCCCCCGACATTCTTGCCCCCCCCCCCGACATGGCCCCCCCCCGACATTGCCCTCCCCAACATTGCCCCCCCCGACATTGCCCTCCCCGACATTGCCCCCCCCGACATTGCCCCCCCCGACATTGCCCTCCCCGACATTGCCCTCCCCGACATTGCCCTCCCCGACATTGCCCTCCCCCCGGACATGCCCCCCCCCGACATTGCCCCCCCACCAACAGACCCAAAACCCGCTGCTGAATTCCCCCCTACCCTTCCTGCCAATGCCCTATAGATTCCCCTCTCAGCTCAATCCCCCCCGAACCCCTCTCCTGAACCCACTCCCAATCCTTTTAAACCCCCCGCCCTCAGTCTCTCACCCCCAAATTCCCCTCTCCCCCCCCAGCTTTCCTCCCCCGCCTCCAGCTTCCCCCCAAACCCCTCCTTAAATCCCCACTCCAGAAACCCACTCTAAATCCCTCCACTTAAACCCCTCTAACCCTCCCTGCTGCCCAATCTCTCTGCCCCTCCCCCCGATCCTCTCTGCCCCTCCCCCCGATCCTCTCTGCCCCTCCCCCCGATCCTCTCTGCCCCTCCCCCCCATCCTCTCTGCCCCTCCCCCCCATCCCCTCTGCCCCTCCCCCATCCTCTCTGCCCCTCCCCCCCCGATCCTCTCTGCCCCTCCCCCCGATCCTCTCTGCCCCTCCCCCGATCCTCTCTGCCCCTCCCCCCGATCCTCTCTGCCCCTCCCCCCGATCCTCTCTGCCCCTCCCCCCGATCCTCTCTGCCCCTCCCCCCGATCCTCTCTGCCCCTCCCCCCGATCCTCTCTGCCCCTCCCCCCGATCCTCTCTGCCCCTCCCCCGATCCTCTCTGCCCCTCCCCCCGATCCTCTCTGCCCCTCCCCCCGATCCTCTCTGCCCAATCTTCTCCAATCCCACTCTAATCACCCCCCCACTCACTCTCTCTCAGGAACTCACCGGCAAAGCCCTCTGAGCCACTCTCAATCCTTCTCAACCCCCCGCCCTCAATCTCCACTAATTCCCCCCCAAAACTCCTCTTTCCCCCATCTGATTCCCTGTCCCTCTGCCCCATCTCCTTTCATCCGACTCTGTAAGCACCCCCTCCCCCCGCTCAATCTCTCTGACACCCACCGCCAATCTGACTCTCAGCCCCCTGAATCCTCCAAGTTCCTGCCCCAATTCCTCAGCCCACCCCCAAAGGCTCCCTCTGCCCCCCTGCCAAACCCAAACCCCCCTGACGCCTGCACCCAATCCTTCCTCAGTCCTCCCCACCCCTGAATCCCTCTGAGTCACCCCCCCCCGCTCCGAATCGCTCGACACCCCCCCAATTCTAACCCTGATGCAAGGCCCCACCCTAAATCCCTCTCTGAATTTCCCCCCTCCCAAATCCCTATAAATCCACCCCGCCCTCAATCCCTTTCCCTCCACCCCGACTCCCCCTCCCCTCCCGCTAACTCCCTCTCTGACTCCCTACCCCATCCAGACCCTCCCCAGATTCTGAGCCCCTGAGATTCCTCTAGAATCCCCCCTGAATGTCTCCCGAGATCACCCCCACCCTCGCCACATTCCTCTGCCCCCGAATCCTGCTCCCTCTCCAATCCCACCCCTTCAATCTGTCTGAGCACCAAACCATGTCTTGTAATCCCCGTAAGCCCCCCAATCCTTCCTGTATCCCTCAGACCCCCAGAAATCCCCCTCTTAGCCCCCCCTTCCCGAATCCCCCTCAATTCCCCCCGATTCCCTCCCTCTCCGCCCCGCTAAATCCCAAAGTCCCTATGAGACCCTTAAATCCCCCTGAATCCCTCTAATTCCCGACCACAATCCCTGAGTCTCCCCCGACATCCCTCTCCACTCTCCCCCTTTAATCCCCCGTGGGGCGGCACGGTAGCACAGTGGTTAGCATTGCTGCTTCACAGCTCCAGGGTCCCGGGTTCGATTCCCGGCTCGGGTCACTGTCTGTGTGGAGTTTGCACATTCTCCTCGTGTCTGCGTGGGTTTCCTCCGGGTGCTCCGGTTTCCTCCCACAGTCCAAAGATGTGCGGGTTAGGTTGATTGGCCAGGTTAAAAAAATTGCCCATTCGAGTCCTGGGATGCGTAGGTTAGAGGGATTAGCGGGTAAAATATGTGGGGGTAGGGCCTGGGTGGGATTGTGGTCGGTGCAGACTCGATGGGCCGAATGGCCTCCTTCTGCACTGTAGGGTTTCTATGATTCTATGAATTCCCCCCCCACTCCAGCCAAATCTGTTGTCACTCCTCACAATCCCTCTAAATCTCCCGATCCTTCCCTCTGAGCCCCGTATCCCTCTAAGTTCCCCTCTTTCCCCCCCACCCCTCTCAACCTGGCAAATTCCCACTCCCTCCCTGTGAACAGCCTCTGGACTGACAGATCCCCCCCTTTCTAATTAGTACCACCCCCCCTCCCACCGCGCGTCCATCCCCGTCCACCACCCCCCTGTAAACAGCTCCTGGTGGAGTTGGATGTGGAAACTCTGCCCATTTTAAATATTAACGTTCAAATGACTAATTCCCCTGACACTGAGCAGCCTGTGTTATAACATCCCCCACCCCCATCCTGTACAACAGACCCCCTGTCTGATTCCCCCTCCCCCCTCCTCCATTGCCCCCTTTCTCTGATAACCCCGGACTCTGGTCAGCCTGTGTTATAATATTCCCCCCACTTGTACAACAGCCTCCCCCACCAGCCCCTTCCCTCTCTGTCTAATAGCCCCTGGCTCTGAACAAGCCCCTGTATTACACACTCCCCCCTTTCAGCAGTGCTGAATCCCTCTGAATTGCCCCCGATTCCCTCCCTCTGCGTTCCTGGGCCTTTGCTGCTTGTGAACAGCAAACCCGTGATCTGGCCCGTCCCACACGAGAGAGAGAGAAGCAGAGAGATATAGAGATGGAGATAGAGAGAATGCTGCTGTAATTCAGACAGAATGAGTCACAGAGAGGGGGAAGCAGAGATCAGAGAGAGAGAGATGGGGAGGATGCTACTGTAATTCAGACTGATTCACAGACAAGGAAGCAGAGATCAGAGAGAGGGGAAGCAGATAGAGAGATAGATGGAGGGAAGCAGATGGAGAGATAGAGAGAGGGAAGCAGATAGAGAGAGGGATAAGAGACAAATAAAAGCAGAGTTAAAGTTAAAATTTTATTCGTTAATCACAAGTAGGCTTACATTAACACTGCAATGAAGTTATTGTGAAAAGATATAGAGATGGGGAGTGAGAGAGAATGCTGCTGTACTTCAGACAGAATGAGTCACAGAGAGGGAGCAGAGATAGAGGGGGGAGCAGAGAGAGAGAGAGACGGAGAGGAGGCTGCTGTGATTGATAAAATGATCCACAAAGAGACAGGGAGACATGTCCAGAGAGGCTGAGATACAAAGTGAGATGTCCGAGATAAATAGAAAGTGGGGCTTTGGCAAGACAGAGTGACAAAGTTTCAGAGAGAGAGTGAAAGATAGAGAGAAGGAGAGAAAAGGGGGAAAGATTGAGAGGCTGAGGTATAAAGGTTGGGGAGAGACAGGGATTGGAAAGATGTGGAGAAACAGTTCTGAGGATGGGGGAGTTGCACAGACAGAGCTTCAGGGAGAGGGATTGAAATCTGTGGGATTACATTGGAGCAGGGATCACTGGGAATACCCTCTCCCCCTGACACACAGACCACTAACCCTCAGTGTAAAAGCCCCACCAGTCTATCTGTGAATAAAAATGAACGACAAAGACACGGGGACTTTTATTAATATTTTTCTCTCTGGTTATAGCTCTTGTCCGAGGATTCCTCACGGCAAAACTATTCGCTCTCTGCATCGCCAAAGTTTCCAAAGGAATTCATTCATTTTCACCTCCTCATTATTAAACCCTGACAAAATGGGAACACGTTTCAAATGCAATGAACTTCCAACTGCCTCCTGACTGTCCCGATATTGAATTTATTAAACACGTCAAAGCATTCTGGGGGCTTTACTCCAGAGACAGGCCAGTGAATAAACACAGGAGGCCCCAGTGAAGTTCCCACTTCTATCAGTCACCTCTCCCCTCCCCGCACCCCCCCCCCCTCTGTTTCTCCCTCTCCGTCTCTTACACACTTCCCCCAGATCTATATCTGTCCAATACCCCGTCTCTGCTCCTGTCTCTGGATAACCTGTCCTGATCTCTGCTCTGTTTCTCTCTCTCGAGGTGAAGCAGGATTGAAATGCTCTCTCTAAGTTTCTGTCTGACCGTTTAAAATAAAACTCACAATCAAAAGGGAAATGAGAGGGGGGCGGGGGGGCAGGAAAATCCACAATCCCACCCTGAAGCGGCTGCTGCACATTTTATTGAACCATTGAATTCAGCCACTTAAAGGGGAATTAAGCGAATGCAAAAGTGCTGCTGAGATTTAGGCCGTGAAGTGCGGCCTAGTCACAGAGGCTGCATTATTCCTCAGGTAGAAAGAACAAACCCCCCTCTCTCCCACCCCCCAGTTAAATAGAACAATCTTCTCCATCCACACCCACAAATCCCAGCGCCCTGTCTGAAAACACAAGCAGGACTCTGGGATTGAGAACAAGCCTTTCCCCCAGGCTCAGGAATTTGAATTTCAGCTCCCTCTCCCTCCCGAGTGCTTCACAGTGAGAGGGAGAGAGAGACTGGGAATGCTGCAATCAGGATCCCACAGGAAGTCCCACACTGCAGGAGGACACCCCCCACCCCCAGAGCCTCTGTCTCTATCCCCCTACCCCCCTCCACTGAGCCCCTGACAGTCCCCACCCCTTCTCTCTCTACCCCACCCTCCATCTTTTCATGTTTAAAGTGTGGGGTGCTGTCACAGTGCGGGGAATATGGGGAGGGGAGGAGGGGGACAGAGCATGAGGGCACAGCAAGATCCCACACACACACAGTCTGAGCAGGGCCAGATACAAAGTGATTTTTAAGGAGGATTGGGCGAAAGTGAATGGGCAATGGGGGAACCACACATCTCCCTCGCTCCCCCCACCCCCCTCCATCTCTCCCTCGCTCTCCCCCCCTCCATCTCTCCCCCACCCCAAATAAAAATGACAAGTCACTCCAGGATTGGGGCTGTTTGTACATTCGATATGAACAGGGAACCTTCCACTCCGAGCACAGTCACACCTCTCTCTCCCATTCCCTCTGTCTCTCGCTGTTTCTTTCTCTCTGCCTGTTTCTCTGCCTCTATCTCTGAACCTGTCCAGCCCCCTCTGTGTCTCTTTTGCTTTCCCCCCAGATCTATCTATATATATCCAATACCCCATCTCTGCCCCGGTTTCTCCTACTCTGGATAATCTGTCCTGATCTCTGCTCTGTTTCCCCGTCTGGGGATGAATGGGGATTAAAATGCTCTCTCTGATAAGTTTCTGTCTGACCGTTTCAAATAATGACGTGTTGTGGGCCACGTTTGCTATTTCTCAGGGATTTCCATGGGGAAATGGGGAGGGAAGCTCCTTCTGCAAAGCCACATCTCTCTCTCACTGCAATGTGGCAGCAGCCAGATTCCAATATCTTTATATTGGGAAAAATCTATTCAAACACAACAGCCCAGATTCAGCCTCAGTCACACAGCCGCTGTTTATAAATCCCACCTTCTGGGAGGGTGTGAGTGAGGGTCTTTTCCCCAGAGACTGGGGAGCTGGGCTGTGAGTGCAGAGCAGAGGACCCCCCCCCGCTAACCCAGCCCCCCTCCAGTGTGTCTCCTCTCCCTGCCCCTCTGCCTTTGATCTCCCTCTGTTACCCTCCCTTTTTCTCTCTCCCTCCCTGTCTCCCTCTCTCTCTCCCTCTCTTTCTCTCCCTCCCTCCCTGTCTCTCTCTGTCTTTCCCTCCCTAAAATTAAATCAAAAAAATTCACATTGGTGTTTTCCTTCACATTTTATTGAATGATGAAATATAGACAGGAATGTCTGGGGAGAGAGAGAGGGGAGGGGTGCTGGGATTGGTAAGAACGCTGGAGAGACAGAGACAGGGAAATTCTATACCACCCCCATCCAAATAGAAATTCCTGGGAAAAGAGAGAGGAGAATCTGGAGTCACACAGCACAGAAACAGGCCCTTCGGCCCACCAGCTCGATGCTGGCCATCAAATCCCAATCTATCCTCCCCCCATTCCCCAGCGCTTGCTGCACAGCCTACGATGCCTCGGTGATTGAAGTGCTTGAATTTACCCGACCCCGTTTCCACTTTCTTTCCTTGAACCCACTTTGCGGTCCGTGAGCGAGATTTCGTTTCATAAAATGTGGTCGCCTCACATGCTCCAGGGACCCGGGTTCAATTCCCAGCTCGGGTCACTGTGATCCTGTGTCTCTTCCCCCACCCCCTCACTGCACCCCCCACAAACCTCACCTCTTGCTGTCTTTTCCTGTTTTCCCCCTCACTCTCCCCCTCTTTCCCTCCCTCCATCTTTCTCTGTCTTTCTCTCTCTCTGTCTGTCCGTCTCTCTCTCCTCCCTCCATCTTTATCTGTCTTTCTCTCTCTCTCCCTCCCTCCATCTTTCTCTGTCCTTCTGTCTCTCTCTCTCTCACTCCCTCCATCTTTCTCTCTCTCTCTCTTCCGCTCCCTCCATCTTTCTCTCCCTCCCTGTCTTTCTCTCTCTTTTCACCCCTCCCTGTCTGTCTTTCTCTGTCTCTCCCCCTCCCTCCATCTTTCTCTGTCTCTCTCTCTCTCTCTCACTCACACTGTTTCTCTCTCTCTTTCTCCCTGCCTGTCTCTTTCCCTCCCTGTCTTTCCCCCTCTCTCTCTTTCCCCCTCTCTCTCTGTCTTTCCCCCTCTCTCTCCCTCTCTGCCTCTTTCTCTCTCCCCCTCTCTGTCTCTTTCTCTCTCTCCCCCACTCTGCCTCTTTCTCTCTCCCCCTCTCTGTCTCTCTCACACACTGTCTCTCTCTAATATGGTTATGAAGTTGCATATATAAGGTTAAAGATGTGGTGTTTGACAAATGTAAATATTGAAAAGAAATGCTGAGAAAACCAAAACGAACCATCCAGCATTGTGTCTTTAGAAAGCCTGTGTCTTTGTGCTGGGGATTTTAAACTGCAGAAAGCAGGCTGCAGAAGACAACTTTACAACATTTGTGTCCAAAGCAGCAGCCAGAGTCCCAGCAGAGCAAAACAGGCTTTGAATTGGGTCAATGATTTTAAAACAAGCTCTCAAACACACACAACCAATTGCATTCAAATTGGGGCGTTGGTGACAGCCTCAAGCCACTCAAATTGCAGGAATACTGTGAGGAAATTATGGGTATTTAAACCCGGGACACGGGGAAATAACGGGGAGGGAGCGACCTTGCTGCCTCTTTAGATTGAAGGAGGGAGAGTCTGATACTGAATCCTGCAGTAATATATACAGCTTCATCACATCACCATCTAAATAGAAGCAGAAACCAACTCAGAAAGTATTCCAGACCCAAGCAGCAGAAGGAAGTTCACACTTCCAACAGACGCCTGGTGTTATATTATTTGAGGGTGACTCTATTCTGTAATGATTTATTTCATTATTCCTGAATGAGTCTTGTAATTGGAACAGCATTCTACTGGGGAGTTTATTCAGTTTGTTCATTGTTTTAATAAGGTTGTCACCCAGTCTAAATTAAAGACCTGTTAGTTGTTCCTGATACAGAGAGTGTCAGATCCTGCTTTAATTTACCAATTGCTCCCACAGACCAAGCTGTGCGGGTTGGGTGGATTGGCCGTGTTAAATTGACCCCAGTGTCAGGGGGATTAGCAGGTTAAAAGTGTAGGGTCATGGGAATAGGGCCTGGTTGGGATTGTGGTCGGTACAGACTAGATGGGCCGAATGGCCTCCTTCTGCACTGTAGGGATTGAATGTCTAAAACCAGTAGCTTCCTCCTGTCTCACACACACTTACTTAAGATTACGAGGTGAGGTGTATCCCTTTAGGGGGTTACAAAATAGCGCAGAGGAAAACATCACCTCAGCGTGTTAACAATATTTACAATCCCACAATCACACACCCACCCTCCCTTAGTCAATGAATGAATGATTCAAATTACAATGAAGGTAATTCTGCACAGCAAGATCCCAATGCCAGTCCCACGATGGAGGAGGACACCCCCAGACTCTGTGTCTCTTTCCCCCTGCCCCTCCTGAGACCCTCTCACAGCCGCCCCCCCCCCCCCCCCCCACACCGTCTCTGTTTAGCTCTCCCTCCATTTCTCTCTTTCTCTCTCGGCCTCCTCCCCCTCCCCAACCCTTCTCCTTCCCCTCTATCTTTCCTGTTTAAAGTTCTGCTCATGGTCACAGTGCGAGGAATAGGGAGCCAGACCCACCTGTGTGCACAGCAAGATCCCACACACACAACCTGGTGAGGGCCAGATTAAATAAATGTTGTGGGTGAGGACTTCAGGAGAGTGTGGGGGAAATGGGATCCACTCCTCTCTCTCTCTCCCCAAATTAAATGAACAACAATTCACATTGGTGTTTTCCTTCACATTTTATTGAAAGATGAAATATAGACAGGAATGTCTGGGGCGAGAGAGAGGGGAGGGGTGCTGGGATTGGTAAGAACGCTGGAGAGACGGAGACAGGGAAATTCTATACCCCCCCCCCCCCCCCCCCATTCAAATATAAATTCCTGGGAAAAGAGAGAGAGAAAAGAATCTGGAGTCACACAGCACAGAAACAGGCCCTTCGGCCCACCAGCTCCATGCTGGCCATCAAATCCCAATCTATCCTCCTCCCATTCCCCAGCACTTGCTCCAGAGCCTACGATGCCTCGGCGATTAAAGTGCTTGAATTTACCCGACCCCTTTTCAAGCTTTTTCCTTGAACCCACTTTGCGGTCCCTGAGCCAGATTTTGTTTGAAAATAAAAAGTGCGGTCGCTGTTGCAGTGCAGCCAAAGGCCACAGGCCCAGTGTGTGCACAGCAAGATCCCACAGCAGCAGCAGCAATGTGAACCTGAATCAGATGGGACACAGTCCTCCCCCCACCCCCCACTCTCTCGCCTGCTGTGAGCCCCCTTCCCCACTCACTACCCTGTGTGTGTGTGTGTGTGTGTGTGTCTGCATCATCCCAAATCTCCAGAAAGGCCGGAACTCCCTCTTAAAAGTAACCCTTTTTAAAACTAAAATCACTGTGGTGCACAGCAAGATCCCACAAAGTGCAGTCAGCGTTTTTTAAATTTGGGAATTGTTTATACAGAGTGAGGGAGCCAGAGAGGGGCTGAGACAGTGAAATCCCTCTCTCAGGACCCTCAGAATTAAACTGGAGACCCTGTCCCTCACTGAAACCCCCCCTCCCTCTAACAGCCTGTGTCTCTCCCCCTGCATCTAACCCACAACTCCAGCTGTTTCCATCCCTCCCTCTTCCTCTCTCTCCCTGCCTCTCTGTCTCCACCTGTTTCTGCTCGAGAAGAGACAGGGAGAGAGAGAACAGGGAGAGAGAGAGACGGGGAGAGACAGAGATAAAGCGAGAGAGACAGATATTTGATAATTAATTGTGTATGGTCGCATTATTGAGTGTGGTTTAATTTGGTGATTTTTTTATACAGAGAGGCAGAGAGAGAGGTGAAGACAGTGACATTCTCTCCCTGGCACCCTCGCAAGTTCAAAGACACAAAAGCTGCAGACACTCTCACACACAAACTGGGTTTGGTAAGTTTCCCAATCTCTGCAGCTTCCCATGTGGCCCAGGGTTTGAATTGAAATTTAAAAGCAGCTTGGAGAGACTGCAGGATTTTTGAGTTGAGTTTCTCCCCCCCCTCACCCTGTAAATATAAAATAGAAATTCCTGGATTACAATATTCCCTTGGACAGAGCAGAGGGAATGTGTGAGTGGTGTGTGTGTGTGTCTGAGACCTAGGCTGGATTTGGGAATATCTGCCTGCTGAAGAGGGTCAGTGAAACCATCCTGGCTGAATATCTCATCGCTAAAGGGTCACAGAGAGAGATATCTGATCAATAAATGTGTTACTGAACCCACTCTGGATGCTCCCTCTATCTCTGTCTTTCTCACTAACTTCATTGCAGTGTTAATGTAAGCCTTGTGACACTAATAAATAAACTTTAAATCTTTCAACTTTAAAAACTCTCTCTTTCTGTCTCTCTCAGTAACTGCAGCGTTAATGTGAGCCTTACTTGTGACAGGAATAAACAAACTTTAAACATCCTCTCTGTCTCTTTATCTCTCTGTCTCTTTCTGTCTCTTTATCTATGTCTCTGTCTCTGTGTGTCTCTGCCTCTCTCTGTCTCTCTCAGTAACTTCATTGCAGTGTTAATGTAAGCCTTACTTGTGACACTAATATATAAACTTTAAAACTTTCAGCTTTAAAAACTCTGTCTGTGTGTCTCTGTCTCAATTCAGACACTAGTTCAGTGCCAGGTTGAGAGGGGGTCAGTATTGAGCAGAATGGGAGGCAGTTTGATACAAAGTTTGCAGAAACTGCAGCGAGTGTTTGTAAACATGTTGGGTTTGTGGAAAGGTCAGTGTGTAACAAGCTGAGGGAAGGTGTTTCCACTTCACATGTGGCTACTTTTTGGCAATGGGAGTTACCTTTGCATCTACAGGGAGCTCTGAAGCCTCATGGCTTTCTGCCTGCCTCTGTTTGAACAGTTTAATATGTTTCAGCACTGAGACCTCTGGCCCTTGTTGGGAATATCAGTCTCCCAGAATACCAGTATACCTGACTGCCCACCTCCCCCCCGCCCGCCACCCCCAGCCCCCAACCCTGTGTGTGTGTTGTCCCAAGTCTGGAGACTTCCCCACAGTCCCCTGAAAGGTTTAAACTGCCTCTGAGAAAACACCCTTTTTAAAACAAAATCCCCAGCAAGATCCCACAAGGTGCAGTCAGCTGTGTTGAGTGTTTTGTAATTTGGGAAAAGTTTATACAGAGAGAGAGTGAGGCAGAGAGGGGCTGAGACAGTGAAATCAAACCCCCCGGGACACCCAGAATGAAAATCACACAGCACAAAATCCCAGGATTGCCCCTTTCCAGGTTTTACTGAGAGATTGTCCAACTAAATATTAATTCCTGGGAAAAAGAGGGAGAGAGAGAGAATAAAGAGAAGCAGATAGAGGAAGGAAATGGAGAGAAAAGCAGAGAGAAATAGACAGAATGGGGGAAAAGCTGTGGAGAGGATGAAATGAAAATCTGAACATCTGTAAACTGAATTGTAAAGGCCTCTGTGAATTTTATTCAACAATTAGGTTCATTGCTCTGTCTCCGACCCCTGTTATTTTAGATTTAAAACAAACTTATAGACAGTTTCATACATAATTTACTCTGCCACCCACCAAAGGGTTAACGTGTTTGTGACTAATTGCAAAGCCGGGATATTTTAACCCCAGCATTTTAAACTCCAGCCCCCCACACATCCCACAATCGAACCAGAACTGGTTCATCCGAGGAAGCGAGATTAAATTTAAACCTGGATCAGGGTAATAAAGAGACGACAACTCACTTGCAGCCTATAGAACAGGCCTCAGTCCATCCATCCTCCTCTGGAGAAAAGCCCCTTGTCCAAGGATCCCGAGTCATGTTGCAGTCTTCAAAATTCAAATTCCTGGGAAGAAGAGAAAATAATTAATTAAAGTACAAGAAAATGTTTAAATTAAATAGCACAAGAGCCCAGGATTCCCCCTTCTAAGATTTCACTGAGAGATTGTCTAACTAAATATGAATTCCTTGGGAAGAGATAGAATATAATTAATTTAAATACAAGAAAATGTTTAAATTGAATCCACAAGAGCCCAGGATTCCCCTTTCTCAGTTACACAATCTCTCAGTAAAATCTAAATATTAATTCTTGGGTAAAAGAGAGAGAAATATATTAAAATACCAGAAAATGTTTAAATTAAATCGCACAAGAGCCCAGGATTCCCCTTTCTCAGATTTTACTGAGAGATTGTCCAACAAAATATTATTTCCTGGGAAAAAGAGGGAGAGAGAGGGAATAAAAAAGAGAGACAGATAGAGGAAGGAAAGGAATGGAGAGAGAGAAAGCAGAGAGGAAATAGACAGAATGGGGGAAAAGCTGCAGAGAGGACGAAATGAAATTCTGAACTTCTGAAAACTGAATTGTAAAGGCCTCTGTGAATTTTATTCAACAATTAGGAGCAGCGGTCTGTCACCCATCCCTGTTACCTTGGATTTAAAACAAATTGAGACAGTTTCATATCACAGACATTTAATTTACTCTTTGCCACCCACCTAAGGGTTAATGTGTTTGTAACTAATTGCAAAGCCGGGATATTTTAACCCCAGGGTTTCAAACTCCAGCCCCCCCACACCCCACAATCGAACCAGAACTGGTTCATCCGAGGAAGCGAGATTAAAATTAAACCTGGATCGGGGTAATAAAGAGACGACAACTCACATGCGGCCTATAGAACAGGCCTCAGTCCATCCATCCTCCTCTGGAGAAAAGCCCCTTGTCCAAGGATTCCGAGTCATGTTGCAGTCTTCAAAATTCAAATTCCTGGGGAGAAGAGAAAATAATTAATTAAAGTACAAGAAAATGTTTAAATTAAATAGCACAAGAGCCCAGGATTCCCCCTTCTAAGATTTCACTGAGAGATTGTCTAACTAAATATGAATTCCTTGGGAAGAGATAGAATATAATTAATTTAAATACAAGAAAATGTTTAAATTTAATCCACAAGAGCCCAGGATTCCCCTTTCTCAGTTACACAATCTCTCAGTAAAATCTAAACATTAATTCTTGGGTAAAAGAGAGAGAAATATATTAAAATACCAGAAAATGTTTAAATTAAATCGCACAAGAGCCCAGGATTCCCCTTTCTCAGATTTTACTGAGAGATTGTCCAACAAAATATGACTTCCTGCGAAAAAGAGGGAGGGAGAGGGAGGGAATAAAAAAGAGAGACAGATAGAGGAAGGACAGGGAGAGAAAGAGAGAGAGAAATAGACAGAATGGGGGAAAAGCTGCAGAGAGGACACAATGAAAGTCTGAACATCTGAAAACTGAATTATAAAGGCCTCTATGAATTTTATTCAACAATTAGGAACAGCGCTCTGTCTCCCATCCCTGTTATCTTGGATTTAAAACTAACTTTTAGACAGTTTCATATTACAGATATTTAATTCACTCTTTGCCACCCAGCAAAGGGTTAACCTGTTTGTGACTAATTGCAAAGCCGGGATATTTTAACCCCAGGGTTTTAAACTCCAGCCCACCCCACAATCGAACCAGAACTGGTTCGTCCGAGGAAGCGAGATTAAAATTAAACCTGGATCAGGATAATAAAGAGACAACAAGTCACATGCGGCCTATAGAACAGGCCTCAGTCCATCCATCCTCCTCTGGAGAAAAGCCCCTTGTCCAAGGATTCCGAGTCATGTTGCAGTCTTCAAAATTCAAATCCCTGGGGAACAGAGAAAATAATTAATTAAAATACAAGAATTCTTTAAATTAAATAGCACAAGAGGCCAGGATTCCCCCTTCTCAGTTACACAATCTCTCAGTAAAATCTAAATATTAATTCTTGGGGAAAGAGAGAGAAAATAATTAAAATACAAGAAAATATTTAAATTAAATAGCACAGCAAAAACCCAGGATCTCCTCTCAGTTACACAATCTCTCAGTAACACCCAAACACAACAAGTCAGTTGTAAAGCAGAGACTAAAGAGTTAGGGTGGCACGGTAGCACAGTGGTTAGCACTGCTGCTTCACAGCTCCAGGGACCTGGGTTCGATTCCCGGCTTGGGTCACTGTCTGTGTGGAGTTTGCACATTCTCCTCGTGTCTGCATGGGTTTCCTCCGGGTGCTCCGGTTTCCTCCCACAGTCCAAAGATGTGCGGGTTAGGTTGATTGGCCATGCTAAACATTGCCCTTAGTGTCCTGAGATGCCTAGGTTAGAGGGACTAGTGGGTAAATATGTAGGGATATGGGGGTAGGGCCTGGGTGAGATTGTGGTCGGTGCAGACTCGATGGGCCGAATGGCCTCTTTCTGTACTGTAGGGTTTCTATGATTCTATGAGACAGTTCCCTCTCTGTGTGTTTCTCTCTCTCTCTCTATTCCACTCTCATTCAGATCTCGCTCCCTCTGATATGAAACATTAAATCTGGATCAGGTTAATAAACAGACACAACTCACTCAGGGTGAAGCCTGAGCAACAGGCCTCAGTCAGCCCTCCCTCTGGAAGAAGCTCCTCTCCTTCATCCTGGTCACAAACATTCCCGTCCTTTGGATCCTCGACACATCCCCAGTTTTCAAAATTCCTCAGGAGAAAAAGAGATAAAAATTGGTTAAAAAGAGAGAGAAAAAGAGACACGGCCATTTTAACAATAAGACACACAACATATCACAGCGAGGAGTCCAGCATTTCCATTCAAGTCCATTCAGCATCATGTCCACACAAGCAAAGCACAGGTCAAAAAGCAGATTGACACACACACTGACACACACACACACTGAATCAGAGTGGGAATGTTTTCAGTGCAGGGGGATTATTGGTG